>NW_027459570.1:600000-757207 GCF_050624435.1 Tenrec ecaudatus | reverse complement strand
AAAAAGATTGAAATTAATGTGTCCCTTAGAAAAGCCAAAGGAAAAAAGTCGTTATTAATTTAGGCAATTGAAGAACTTTGAAAGCCATGTCTAGTACATAAAAACACCTGTCCCTTGAGCCCATCGGCCTAGGAAACTGAATTTTTATACCATGTAAAATAAAGGAAGGTCATTTCTTAGACTTGCTCAACAGAAGATTGTCATTTTAAACCGGTTACTGTAATGAGAAGCTGGGTTTTCGTAAAAAGGACTGAATGCTTGAGTCAGTGTGAAATGAAATTAGAGATGCATGTTCTGCGCATGGCGGCATTTCCGGAGGAGTCTGTGTTCCTGTGACTGCTCTCGATCTGTCTCGTGCCTTCTGGGAAACTCACAGCGTGGTGCCCACATCTAGTCTCTCGGACTTTCTTGCCAGCTTTGGAAAGGTGTTGAGTCTGTTGGATCTGCTGCACAGAGACAGCATGCAAGTGGACCCTTCCCACATTCCTCAGAGAGCAGCCCCCCAGTGTAAAGCTGTGGGTGAGGTTTGATGACCTTTGCCCCTTCATCATCCCGCATTCTTTGAGGGACCCAAGCGCTCCCCCGAGGCATTACCGGAGAAGCAGCTACCCCATAGTTTCCAGATGGTGGGTATCAGCCTGTGTGCTCATTGGGATCGCCAGAGAGCTGTCCAAAAGACATCTTTGTCCCATCTCCACTGAGTCCGATTTTATTCGCCTGGAATGCAGCCTAGGTGCTTGGATTTTTTTCTCTCTCATAAGTTTTTATTGTGAATTAGGTGAAGGTTTACCAAGATCATCAGTTTTTTATTCAACAATTCATACCCATTGTGTTTTATGCCACTTATTGCAATCTCCACAATATAATATGACTTGTTCCACTCCCTACTTATGTCTTCTGTTTCCCTTCCTCCTCTCTTCCTACCCTTCTGAACTTGGGCCTTGGATTAATACTGCCCTTTTGAGATCAAATGGTTTGCTGTTTTCAGGTTTGCGTGCCTCACTTGTGTAATTGCTCCCATTATAGACCAATCTATTATTTGGCTGAATATTGAACCACAGGTAGGAGTTCATTTTCAAACTTAGTGAATAAGGACCATCGTTTCAGAGGTTCTGTTAGTCCCTATCCAGCCAATAAGCCTGGTCTCTTTTATGACTGTGAATTTTGCTTCACTATCTAGGACCTTTGGATGTGATCCCTTTCAAAGAAGTTGGAATTGATAGTTGGAGATCATCTAGTTATTCTGTGCTCAGAGTCATGAAGTCTAATGTTCATGTGGTCCACTCACCACTCTTTCCTCCAGAGTGAGGGTGACAATACTTGCCACCTAGATGGCCACTTGTGAGCTTCTGAAATCCAGCTGCTACTCACCAGCATGGATGTCGAACATAGTCTTTACAGTCTAGGTAATGACAATTGTTCTTGGTGTCCTTCACAACTATAATCCCCAGCCCCCCAGCCCAATAAAGCACTCCCTCCAGTTGTTCGGTTATGCCTAAGGAGTTTTGATAACTTCATCTTCTGTGTGCTCCGGAATATTCAATTCCCTGGATGGTCAGAATGGTCAGTCAGGGCTCAGAATCTTGGTGTTAAGGCTTCTGGTGAGATCCTGGCACATCAGACACAGAGGCTGTGAGGCTAGAGGAGGGGCAGAAGGGGATCATACTGAGTCTAACAAGGAAAGAAAAGGAAATGAAGGATATAAGCAATTAAAAGCAAGCGCATAAATAGATACAAATACACAGATGGCCCTTGCAACATTATTCCCAATCTCGCAAACATGTCAACGGTCTAAATACCCATCAATAGGTGAATGGATAAGTCAAACATGTTGCCTACGGTATATACAATGGACTACTACTCAGCCATAAAGAGAAATGAACTCTTGACACAGGCTACAAGAGGAATGAACCTCATAAGCATTATGCTGAGTGAAATAAATCAGCTTCAAAAAGGACACATTTTGCTTAATTCCACTTCCAAAAAATATCTAGGCTAGGAAAATGAATAGAGACAAACATCTCCCAATTGTTTCCAGGGATATGTAGGAAGGTAAGTATGGTTGTTACATAATGCCATGTCAATTGGACAAATAAGTGAGGTGGAGTCTTTCTTATACCTATATGAGTGTCCTTGGATTTATTTCTCTAGTCAACCCAGCCTAACCCAGTAGGGCCTGGAGGGGAAGTGCCATCCCTGAGACGATACTGAGCTTCCATAAGGGTGATGACATAATTTTGGAATGGGTAAGGATGATATATGAACAACATGCAGAATGCCACTTAATTATAATCTTGTAGAGCGTGGAAGTGACGAATGTTTTGATGCATGTATATTTAGTATGATTTTTAAAGAGTGTACGCAAAAGAGCAATATGGCAAGTCTGTGTTGCCATTTGCTGTTGCTCAGCTAAAAGCGATTCGGGCCTGTGTAGTTCAAAGGGAACCACAGAGGCTCAGGAGGAAAGCTGGTACCATCTCCAACTGAGACTTGTCTGACCAAATGCAGAGTCTCCCTTCAAGTAACTGACAGGTCAGAGGCAGCTCATCTCTGCTGCAGAAGCAATGATTTGTCTCAATTCCCAGACCACTGTCACAGCCATGTCTTGTTGCTCTCGGTGCCCCCCTTCCCCACCACAATAAGTCACTAGAAAGCCATGCTTCATTTAAAAACAAACAAATAAAACCCTTCTGCCTCCATCCTGGCACTGTTTCAGCTTATTTAGCATCATAACATATGTCATCTGTTTCCCTAAACAATCTAACATGGACATGGCACGATGGGACTGATGAGTTAGGCAAATGAGAACCAGCCTGCCCTCTGAACACACACGATGGCATTTGACTTGCTGTCAGTAGATGCTGTCGCGTTTCTTCTCCTCTTTCATGGAAAATAAATACAGAAAAGAATGAGGACATGAAAAGGGCTGCAAGATGTTTAGCTCTGGTCTTTCTAGAAAGTGTAGAAAAAAAGTATGTGACCCCTGCCTGCCTTTAGATGCCCCACTCCTCTGGCAAACAAGGATTGCACACTGACCATGGACAAGACATCTGGATCTGGGGGGAGGATATAACAATTGCCCCCACCAGCAAAGAGTTTCCAGATTTACGGGACTACACAGGCCAGGGAGCAGCTCATAAAAAGAACAAGAAGAATCACAAAGGAGGGTGTGCTCCAGCACCACTTCGTCCAGCTGCAGGCACATGAAGGCAAAGTTTCTTTTGCTTTCAGTCAAGTTTATGATTTCCGCTGCGTCCCTTACCAACACCTTCACGAAGATCTAGGTTCTTGGGTTGTTTCGCTCCAGGGCGGACATCTCCTTGGTAAAGCTTTATGGACAGCTCATGGTCCAAGAATTCCACCTATATGTTTTGAAAGGGGCCACGTTAAAACCCCTGGCTCAGACTTTCAGGACTGGGCATAATACAGCAAACCCACCATGGGGACAGCAGGATTTGGTAACACTCTCATCTCCATCACAACCTGGACCTGGCAAAGCTATTTTCTTCCACTCACCATCTTTCAATCAATATTTACTCAGCTATTAGTTGCTCCCCAGGCTCAGCATCAGAAAAGTGTTCAAACGTTACCGAATTGTCCATCTAATGGTAGAGGTCTGTGCAAGGGATATGAGAGCAAGAGGCTCAGAGATGATCAGTGGGTAACGAGAGAGGGATTCACCTTTATCATTTGTAGAAAGCCCCTGAGGCTTAGTCACATTGGCAGACTTTCCCTGGAGCAAGCAAATAAAGCTGCTCCCGGCTCAGCTCCATTCCTGATCTGGTCTTGCCATGAGACTATCCAGGCTTTGTCCCAACCCCACGTTCTGGAAACCACGAGTGGAAGGAGGTGAATCTTGGGGATACCATGGAAAAGAATGGGCATTGCACAACACTTCATTGTACTCATATGGAGCTTATGCAAAGGCCAAGAGATAGAACCAGGTGAGACTGTGAACAGGACAAGGTGATACTGCATGGTTTAAAATCAGAAAAGGTGTGCATCAGGGTTGTATCCTTTCACTGTTCTTATTCCATCTGTATGCTGAGCAATTTATACAAGAAGCTGGTCTCTGTGAAAAAGAACATGGCATCAGGATTAGACGAAGACCCATGTAATGTCATTGGGAACATTTTCTCACTAAAAATTTTAGGTCATGGCATCAAAAAAGTGTCATTTTAACCTAAATGGGTTTTTAGACCAGTGAAATAACAGCGAGAGTGAGTCAGCATTGTGCACAGAATTGAGCGATACTGGTTCTTTGGGAAATTCATAATCCAACACTGACACTGCTGAGATAAAGGATGACAGTGAGGAAGATTCTACACCTGAGCTCTGTGATGGGCCAACGTGGTGCTCTACTCTCTTCAGGAATGGATGAGCCAGCTCCACCAAGATTCCCCTTTACTGGAGCACCTGCTATGTATGTAGACGTTGAACACAAGAACGCTTTGGCGTTCCTACAATGATTTCTGACCTATGAGGTCATCGAAAAAATGATTATGATAGCCCGGAGGTTTACTTTCAGGTTTTAACCCCTCTTCAGTTAATTTCTGTGCATGGGGGAAGGTTTGGGGCTTGCTTCATTTTCCTACATACGGTATCTCAGTTTGTCCAACACCATTTGTTGAGCAAGCAGAATTTGTCCCTTTGGATATTTCTGTGTCCTTTTTCGAAGGCTAGTTTCCTGTTGACTGGTGAATATATGTGTAGCTTTTCTGTTCGAATCCATTGATCTATATACCTCTCAGTGTACCAATACACTGCTCTCCCTTAGGGAAAAACAACAACAAAAGTTGTATGAGCCCCTATATAATGATTTTTTTTAATGGACGATGAACTATTTTCCAGGCCAGCACTATCCTATGTTTGAGCACATTGCTGCAGCCACTGTGTCAATCCATCATGCCTTATAGCCTGCGGTACTCATGTTCAGGTATAGTGTTCTGCCATTCACAAGGTTCACACTGGCCAGTTCTTTCAGAAGTGGAAGACCAGGTCCTCCTCCCTCGTCTCTGTCTGGAAACTGCTGAAGTCTACCTGCAGTGAGTGACCCAGCAGGCATTTGAACTACTGGCTGCAAAATTTCCACCATTACAGCCAAATGCAGGCCACCACAGTACAACAGACAGTAACAGCATCTTAACACCACACAAAGGCTCCTCCCTGGGGAGACCACGTGTTCAGGCAATTGCTGCTGTTACACATGTAAGTGGGGGCTACATGAAGTCGCACCATCTCCTGTGGCCCTTCCAGGAACAGGCCATTCTGCTGTTGTTTCTACTGGACTTAGGCTCAGCTGCCAACCTGCCCTCTGCACGCATTCTTCTCCTTACCCTTCCATGTCACCTTCTCTTTGCCCAAGTCAATACTGCTGGTCAGTCACCTGCTGGTGGATGCTTGCTTCTGAAGTTTCTGAACCACATTTCCCCATGGTTATGAGACATTGCTGCTGCCACTGCGAGCATTTAACAGGTTACTTTACACCTTCAATGAGAAATCTAGGGGAATAGAAAGAAAGCTTCTTCTTTCTCCCAAGGAGTGGGTGGTGGTTTTGAACCGTTTCCCTTGAGGTTAGCAGCCCAATGTGTAACCCACTACACCAGTAGAGCCTTGGTGGCACTGTCCAGCAATTATTAGACTGCTAAATATGAGGTCAGGGTTTCAAACCTACCAACTTCTCCTTGGGAGAACGATAAAGCTGTTCCCATAAAAGACTGACAGCTCCAGAAGCCCTCTATAGGGTGGCTATGAGTTGGAATTTTGCGGTCATTTAGGGCTTTTTGGTGGCATGTGATTTTTTAGGGCTTTTAGGTTGTTTGTGGACGTTCAAGGTGTGTTTGGGGCATTCGGGTGGTTTGGGGTTTTTAGGGTGTTTTATAAGATTTTAGGGAGTGTTTAAGGGATTTAGGGGTGGTTTTTTAGAGTGTATAGGTATTTTTCAGCACAATATGGTGATTTTAGTGATGTTACAGAGTTCCTTAGGGATTTTAGGGTATTTTTCATATTATATGTGTTTTTTTCCCCCAGCATTTTAGGTTTTCTTAGGGCTTTCATGGTGTTTTCAGGGCATATATGGGGTTTAGGAATGTTTAGGGTTTGGGAATCTTCTAAGGATGATTTTTGGAAGTTTCACATGTTTGGGTGGGCATTTGGTGTTTTTTTGTGGCTTTAGAGTGTTTATGGGATCCTGTCAATTTGCAGCTTTAATTCCGCAAAGAAAAGTCAGACAGCAAGCCAGAAAGGAGCAGGAAATGAAGGGGAAGCCCAGGCCACATGTTACAGCTGCCAAGTCCGGAGAACCTAGGTGTGGTCGTTGGCTACCTGGGACCGGGAGTGGGGCTGTGCTCCTGCCCAAGGGTGCTAGGGAGTAAACCAATCTCAGCTGGACGTTTGGCTTTTCTACTAATTAGCCGACTCCATGAACTTTCCCAAGGGCAGCTGGCGAATTGCCAGGGGAACCCAGCTAGACCCCCCACACAAAAGCACAGGGATGGTTACAGGAACAGGAGGTTTCACACAGTGGATGTGCAGGGCTTGGGGTCGGGATTGGGGGCCAAGGTGAGGAAGGGGCAGCAATAAGGCCTGGTCCCAAATAATCAGACACTGAGCAATAAAAGTACAAGGACTGCCAAGAGAACATGGGGACAAAGGATGGCTGGACTTCATTTGATATCTTTGGACGTGCTGTCAGGAGAGACCAGTCCCTGAAGGGACATCAAGTCCATGAAGGACATGATGCTTGGCAAAAAGTGGAGGACGGGCAATAAAACAGCTCGAACCAGTGGCTACATCAGTGGGCATAGTAACAATGGTGAGGATGGTTCGAGACCTGGCAGTGTTTTATTTTACTGCTTGTGTTTTTCTAGAACTGTCTTTCCTGGATGCACGAGGAAGGATAACTGTGCTTGTGGGAAGCAAATGCACAGTGGGCAGCGCTTTGGCCAACATAGGTACACCACCGGCACACAGTGCCCCCTTACTTGGCATCCAAAGTGACAGGATTTGTCTTTCCCCAGAGCTCTCCAGCCCTGGGGGAAGCGGCCCTGCCTTCGGCGCACCGCCAGGGGGCAGCACTGCTGCTCTCTCACTGGCTACATCTGTGAGGACCCAGAGAGCAGCTCCTTTCTGCTGCTCTCCTCTCAGACTTCTGCCAGAAGCCTTGGCTCTTCCTGGATCCTCCCTTGATTCCCACTCTGCACCTTTGGGGACGCCCAGCCCATTAACTCTCTCCCATCCTTCCTTGCTGCCTCTTGTCCAGATGCCTGAGCTGGGCTTCAAGTAGTTGTAATGTTATGCTTAGGTGAGATGTGTTCAGCTTGTTTACTGTCTGTATACAAGAAAAGAGTTCAGCCCAAGACATCCACCCTTTTGTTCCTCTATGGAAAGCCTGTTACGTGTCATAGTCTTCTCTCTGTGCAGTGCTTTCCTCTGCTGCTGATGCTTTTACATGAAATAGGACTCGGTGTGTCACCGCTACAGGAAATTATCTCTGAAAAAATAATATGCCCAGAACTCAGAAACAGTGTCAGCTTGCATCTGGCATCATGGAAGCATCATGGGTGTGTTTCCATTCATTCGCTCCTGAGTGTCACATGTTAAACTCAGTGCATAGCATAAACAGCAGCAGGCACAAACTGAGACAAAGCACACCCTTTGCTGTGAAGCACATTCCGACTCCTGGCTGCCCCTGTGCCACAGAGTAGAACTGCCCCGCAGGGGCTCCCTAGCTGTCATCTTTACAGAGGCACATGGCCACACCTCCCTTTTGGGAAGCCACTGGGTAGGTTTGAACTTCAGGGTTGTAGTAGTTGATATTGTAGAGCCCTGGAGTCAGTTCGGATTCATAGGGGCCTGTGCACTAGAGAGAGAAACAAAGCCCAGTCCTGCGCCATCCTCGCACTTGTTACTGTATTTGAGCCGATTCTCGCAGCCACGGTGTCAATCCACCTAAGTAAGGGTCTTCCTCTTGTTTGCTAACCCTCTGCCAAAAATGATGCCCTTCTTGCAGGACTGGTTCCACCATAGTAATATGTCCAAAGTACCTGAGACAACGTCTCCGCATCCTCTTTCAGATCTCCTGCCTTTAGTTTGTCAGCTCACTTCGATGGAGTCGATGCTGAGCCATAGCGACTCTATGAGATCAGAGCAGAACTATCTCTGTGGGTTTCCCAAAGGCTAACTCTATGGGAGTAGAACGCCTCATCCTTTTCTTCTGAGGACTGACTGGTGGTTCCCCACTACTGACATTACATTTGACACCCAAGGCATAAGGTACTATGCCACCAGAAGTCCCTTGCCCCTGTGCAATAACCAACACCACCTACACACAAAACCCACCCCTTCTCTGTCAGTTTGATGTATGGTGATGGCTTGAGTTGCTATGAAATTGGAAGCTACTAGGGGGAACCCGACAAAAACTACAATTTTTTCAAAACTATGCATTTAAATTTTTTATCCCCTTCATAGTACTCTCCATTACACTTCACACATTTGTCTAATCTGTGATTACATTCTTGGAAACATTTTTCAAACTCAGCAGTTTGGGTGACACCCTTGTTTTTTCCCCCCCTCTTCTGTGTTGTCAAACCACTGTCCTTCATTCATGGAAACAGAAAGAAGTCACATGGAGTGAGTTCAGGTGATTAGGATATGAGGGACAAGAGAGGCATGCTTTTTTGGGGGATGTTTTCATACTGTTATTTCTTTTCTCTTTTTTTATAATCAATTTTTGGGGCCTCATACAACTCTTATCACAATTGATACATACATCATATTTGTACATTCATTGCCCTCATCATTCTGAAAACATTTGCTCCCCACTTAATCCGCTGGCATCAGCTGATAATTATTCCCCATCCCTCATGAACCCTGAATAATTTCTAAATTATTATTTTGTCTTATCTTACACTATACAATATCTCCCTTCAGCCACTTTTCTGTTGTCTGTCCCCCAGGGAGATGGTTATATGTAGATCCTTGTAATCGGTTTCCCCTTTCCATTCCTCCCTCCCTCTACCCTCCTCGTATCGCCACTCTCACCACTGGTCCTGAAGGGATCATCCGCCCTGGATTCCCTGTGTTTCCAGTTCCTATCTGTACCAGTGTACATCCTCAGGTCTAGCTAGATTTGTAAGGTAGAATGGGGATCATTTTAGTTGTGGGGGAAGAAGCATTTAGGAGCTAGAGGAAAGTTGTATGTTTCATTGTTGCTACAGTGCACCCTGACTGGCTCCTCTCCTCCCTGCTACCCTTCTGTAAGGGGATGTCCAATTATCTACAAATGAGCTTTGGGTTTTCACTCCACACTCCCCCGTATTCACAAAGATATGATTTTTTTGTTCCGATGATGTCTGATACCTGATTCTTCCGACACCTCGTGATCACACATGCTGGTGTGCTTCTTTCATGTGGGCTTTGTTGCTTCTCAGCTACATGACCACTTGTTTAACTTCAAGCTTTTAAGACCCCAGAATGTATAACTTTTGATAGCCGACCACCATCAACTTCAGTCACCACATTTGCTTATGCACCCATTTGCCTCCAGCAATTGTGTTGGGGAGGTGAGCATCACGGAATGCCACTTTAATACAACAAAGTATTTTTGCATTGAGGGAGTACTTGAATGGAGGCCCAATGTACATCTGTTACCTTAATACTAAACCTATAAATATATGCATATAGATCTATTTCCCCATCGTTATACATAAATATATTTACATATGCACATGCCTTTATTTAGACCTCTATAAATGCCCTTTGCTTCCTACCTCTTTCCTTGATTTCCTTTTACTTTCCGATTGTCACACTCTCATGTTCAGCCTTCATTTGTGTTTCAGTAATTCCTCTAGGTTACATTACTCTTGGTTACACTCTACCAAGCCTCCTACACCCTCCTCACCATCTATTTGGATCACTTGGTGTTCCCTTGTCCCTGGGTTTGTTAACAGCACTTCCTTTTTCCCTACACCCCCCTTTCCCATCTCCCTCCCCCAGCTGTCAGTCCCATTGTTTTCTCCTCCAGATTGTTCATCCAGCCTATCTCATTTAGACAGACCTGTGGAAATCATAGCATGCACAAAAACGAGACAGAGCAAACCCAAGCAACAAAATGAAACAAAAGAACAACACCACCACCAACAAGCCAATGACAAAAAGCAAAACAAAACACAAGAAAGAAAAGCTTTTAGTTAGTTCAAGGACTGTTTGTTGGCCTTTAGGAGTGTTTTCTCATAGAGTATGATGGGTCAGCTAGCCCTGGCCCCAAAGTCTATTTTTGGTATTCCCTGGGGACTTCGTTGCTCTGTTCCCCTTCCTGTTCTGTTGTACACCCTTAGTATTTTGCCTCGGTGTGCTGGGATCAGATCGGGCGATAGAGGCATGCTGTTTTTTTTGTGTGAGCAGGTGCACTGTCATGCTGGCAAAACCAGTCCCCTGTCTACCACTAATCAGTCCTTTTTATTTTAAATAAATCATTTTATTGGGGGATCTTACAGCTCTTGTAACAATTCATACACCAATTTGTATGAAGCACATTTGTACATACATTGCTATCATCATTTCCAAACATGTTCTTTCTCCTTGAGCTCCTTTTTTCCCCTCCCCCCACCCACGTGAACCACTGATACTTTATACATACTTTTTATTTTTATATTTTACGCCTCTGCTGTATCCCTTCACCCAAACTTCTGCTGTTTGTTCCCCTGGGTGGTGGAGTGGGGCTGTATGTCCATCATTGAGATTGGTTTCCCCTTTCTTCTGCTTCTCCCCCCTACCTTCCCTCGTGGTGTTGCTACTCTCAGTATTGGTCCTGAGGGGTTTATCTGTCCTGGATTCTGTGTGTCGGAACTTCTAGTCAATAGCAGTGTGCAAGCTCTGGTCTAGCCAGACAACTCAGACCTTCTTACACAATATCTTCAGAACCTCTATATAGGAAGCTTGATTAACAGTCTGACCTAGTGCAATGACTAAACTCCAAATGCACTATCACCCTCACATCAACAAAACCAAACAAATGAGCATCTTCTTGAAGTTTGAGTTCACTTGACGAGGTGTATTTGAGTGAGGTGATGATGGCGTCTTACACTGACTTGATTTATGTTTGCATTCTGGCTTGTGAGAAGAGCACAAGGTCTTGTCACCAGCAATGACCTTGGGAAAAAAGTGTGGGTGCACTAGCTCAGAGCAAGTTGCCAGATGCCTGCCCAAACAGGAGAATGTATATTTTGAAATGTGTACCCAGTGGAGCTTTGTACCGCTTGGTTTTTTGGCGGGGGTGGGGTGGGGGTGGGTGGAAGGCCGGCTACTCCTTTGTAGGTTAGATAATCTGAGATGTGCTATTTGAAATTTCCTGGGGCCAGTTTTAGACAAAACTAGAAAAGTTAATTTTGCTGTATGGAAAAATCTGACAGTCTGGAAGTATCTAATTTTCCTCACATGCCATCATTCCCCTAGTAGCATTATTCTTAGTTAAAGCTCTCCTCTGTTCCTCCTTAGGGTTTCCCCACTACCTGATGTTCCTTTTCTCCTACTCATCATCAAGGGACTTGTGTCCAAAGTGAGGACAGCAAATAAGAGACCCTCCTGACTCTCTGTTAAGAAGGGTGCTCTGGTGCATGCGTGTGTTTATGTGTGCACATACAATCGCATTTGAATTTTGTTGGAAGAGGCTTCATAGAGACAGAGAGTGACATGGTTAGAGCTGCTGCACATGTAGAGCACTGTACTCTATGGTGTTCTAATTCAAATGCATGTAAGGTCCAAGAGAGGTAATAGAAGCAAGTGACCAGGGTCAGGGAAGGCAGTAGGAGGAACTGAGGGAGCCTGAATGCCTCACACCCTGCCAGTTTCACTGATTCTTGGATGGGAGAGTACCAACCTAGTGCTGTGAAATCTTCGTAGTTTTCAGAGGCTTGGGGGATTTAAATTTTGTATGTAAAAAATAGACATCTAAATGCTTGTAATTTATTGATTTCGATAAACACACTGAATGCCAGTACGCAAGTCAAACAAACCAAACTGACAGCCATCGATTCTTTGCCAACTCATAGTGACCCTATTAGACAGGGTAGAACTGCCCCTCAGTTCAGCTCCCAGCCCTGGAGGCCCACCAGTTCCTCGTTATTATCATGAGGAATACTATTTTCACAAGAGCATTACATACCCCTAGAGACTAAACCATAAAGCAGTATAGGCTTTGACCATCAATTCTGATATGCTTTTTCCTCAAACTGATGGGTCATTTGATGGAATCCTTGTATTACTTCCCTAACATAAAAATTAATCAAGCAAAGGAGATTCAGTGCTCAGTACTACAGCCCCCTATTTAGAGATTAACTCTTAAAAACCACCACCACCACCACCACCACCACCACCACCACCACCACCACCACCACCACCACCGCCACCTTATCTATGTTGATAAAAACTTGAGTAGGCTGTATAAATATCTCAAGTATTTAGGATAAAATGGATTCTTATTCTACTGTCACATATTTAGTTTGAGTTATGTGTTTCCATCTGAACACAAATTAAATAGACCTCATTGACATCTTTTCAAAATGCCATAAAAATTAAATGATTACCTTAAAAGATACTCAGTATAATTAGGCATCAGAAAAATGTACGTCAACACTAGAGCGAGATAGTGTTTCAACCCATCAAGATGACACTAGCCAAGAATATTAAAAATACCATTGAGTGCTGGAAGAATGAACAGATTTGTGTCAGAAGAACAGTCTGAAAGGTCCTTAGAAGCAAGCACGGGGAGACTTCACATGCTTTGGATATGTTATCAGGAGATGCCAGTCCCTGGAAAAGGCTGAAATGTTAGGTTCAAGTATAACAACAGTTTTGAAGATGGTGTAGGACTGCGCAGTGGTTCATTCTGCCTTGAGTTGGAACTGACTCAATAGCACCTAATGCTAAAAGCTAGATGCTTTTGATCCTAAATGAAAAGTGGATGGTCCAGCCTCCATACCAGCTACGTGGACAACTGCCCCTCCCCCCAGAAGAATTTACTTTAGAAGACGGCACTGAACCTGTAGCTAGGGGAGATGGACATGTCTGATCAGAGCACACAGGGGCAAATGAAGGGGGAGGAAGAGAGTGGAGCACACACTGGTCCACCAGGCTTGGAGGATGATTTTGGCACTCTGAACAGCCAATGTACAGAGTGGACCATATGGCTGATCCCACTATGAGACATGCCATCCCTTGCTGGCCCAGAGCCCTATGGGGACAATACCGGAGACTCTGTGTTGGGACTGACCCGACTGGCCCTCCAACACGGAGGCAAATCACTAAAAGCATGCAGCAGAGCAACTATGAGAGCAGAGCGGGTAGCCCCTGAGGGAGTACAAAGGACAGACTCTGGGGCCAGAGCATGATACGCCATCAGACCTGACTGAAGGACACACCTATAGAAAAAAAAAATCAGACCTTGATCTATTTACAGGTTTTTCTTTCTTAAAAAATTTTTTTGTCTTTTAATTAATTTACTCTTTTATTGATCATTGGTTTTCTGTTGTTGTTTTTTTGTCATCACAGTGTTCTCACCCATCGCCTATCTTGCTATGGTTTGATTTTTGGTGCATATTATTATCTCAACAGATCTATCTAGATAAGATAGGCTGGAAGAATAGTCTGGAGGAGAAAACAACAGGACCAATGGTTCCCGGGGACATGGGAGAGAGAGAGGAGGGGGTAAGGAGGTGATGCTGACCAATCCAGCGACAGGGGAGCAACAAGTAATCCAAAATCCGTCGCAAGGAGTGTGTGAGAAGCCTGGTAGGTATTCAGCAAGGGCAATGTAACCAAGAGAAATTACTCAAACCCAAGTGAAAGCTGAGCATGATAGTCGGACAAGAGGAAAGTAAAAGTAAATAGAGGAAAGAACTAGGTGACAAAGGGTATTTCTAGAGGTCTACATACTGGCATGTACATATGTAAATATATTTATACAGGAGGGTTCGTAAATAGATCAACGTGCATATATTTATAGACTTAGTATTAAGGCAGTAGATGGACATTGCCAAATACTTACTCAATGCAAGAAGACGTTATATTAAATTGGCATTCCATGATGAACACCTTTCCAACATGATGGTTGAAGAAAAATGTGTGCACTAGCAAATGTGGTGAAGAAAGCTGATGGTGCCTGGCTATCAAAAGTTATAGCATCTGGGATCTTACAGGCTTGAAAATAAAGAAGCGGCCATCTAGCTCAGAAGCAACAAAGCCCACATGGAGGAAGCACACCAGCCTGTGTGACCATGAACTGTTGAAGGGATCAGATATCAAGCATCAAAGAACACAAAAATCATGTCATTGTAAATGAGGGTGAGTGCAGAGTGGAGACTCAAAGCCCATTGGTAGGTAACTGGACACCCCCTTCCTGAAGGGATGTGGGGAGGAGATAAGCCAGTCAGGGTGCAGGGTAGCAACAATGAAACATGTTTCCTCTAGTTCCTAAATGCTTCCTCCCCCCACTATCATGATCCAAATTCTACTTTACAAATCTGGCTAGACAAGGGGATGTACAGAGAGATCGCCTTGGAGATTGGGTGGATGTTCCCACAGTAGCGTGGAGCCTCACAAGTGGTGGTCAGGCGTTTCCCCCAGTCACTTGTAGGACCTCAGGATTTAGGCTGGGGATGCCCCCACTTTTTATAGGGGAGAACAACCTGTGGCCTGGTGTGTGGGAGAGGACCAGCGTGAATTCCCCAGCTGCTTGCCACACCAATAAGTGGGGGGTGGGAGCTCCCTCAGTTGGGCCTTCAGGTTTGCCCTAGGCAGAGGGGAGTGGCCTGGAGACAGCTATTGTCTTGTGATGGGAAAGAGAGTGAAATGAGAGGAAAAAGAGAGAAAGAGGAAGACACAGACTGGGGCAATAATGCCAACCAGACTGACAACCACTCACCCACACACAACTAAAATGCACAGAGTAAACAAAGGTGACAACAGTAAAAAAAAAAAAGAAAGAAAAGAAAACAACTAAAAAGGAGAACCAAATCTGTGGAGGCTGTGGTAGGAAGTAGAGAAGAGCTAGATGGAGCGGAGAAAAGCAGAAAACCTGTAAGAAGAGTCCAATAAAAGGAAAAAGAGAGAAGAGAAAAGGAAGGAGAAGGAGAGAGTATTTTTTAAATGGTTAAAGAAATAACTGACCCTGTGTTATGCTGTGTGTAGCTCTGACTCGTCCTGTGTGCAGTACTGTCTTAGGGGTCAGGCTGCCCACTAGGAGGACAGGGTTGCCTTGGCAGAGCGTAGGGCTCTGGAAACCAGCAGTGGTATGTGCAAGCAATGAGAGGGAGCAGAGAGAATCGTACAAGCTAAGAGAGAGGTGAAGAAAGCAAAGACAGAAAGAGGAAAGAAAGAAAAAGAGAATAAAGAGAAAGAAGGAAATAAATCCAACTGAGTTCACTAAGGTTGGCTGTGATGGTAAAGAGCAAGGAGAGAGAGAAGGAGGAAATAAAGTATAAAGTAGTAGCTGATCCCTGATTGCTTGGATGAGGGGCCAGAGGGGTTTAGACACTGCTCCAACATGGCAGGTCAGTGTGCCCTTTTAATGCCGGGACCCAGTGGTGCTGGGCAGAATTGCCCTAGTTGACGAGATCACCTTAGAGGCATGACGGAGGTTTCTTCAACGGTGCAGCGCACTGTAGGTGTTTGTCCCAGGTGCCTTGTGTGGTGTACAGCACTCCCACACAGGGCAGGCTGGAGTGCCTCCTGCTATTTGGGTTGATTTGCCCTAAGCGGAGGGAAGTGACCTGGAAGCCTTTAGTGGCATATGAGAGGAGAGAGTGGGAGAGAAGAGGAAAAAGAGGGGAAAAGGGGAAAAAAGAGGGATAAAGAAGAAAGCGAGTAAATAAAAGCCCAACACCAACCTGAGCACGTTGAAACTGAGTGCGGTGGAAAAGTTAGAAGGGCTAGTGAATAAAGTGAGAATAAGTAGAGCAGTGGGTAAGGAGGTAATGATACTTGATCACCTGTCCTTGAGGCCAGAGGAATTCCAACTCTTCCTCAAGGTCACGGGGTCATGGACTTGTAAGGTCTCTCTCTCTGGCCTAAATTCCAACCCCAGTCCTTGGCTCCCCGCGAGAAAAATTTCATGCGGAAGCCAGGCTCGTGATCCAAGTGAATTTAATGAGAGTTAAAAGAAGCTTCAGGTTTTACAAGGCACCCATAGGATTCCTTTGACCATGGGGCCTGGCAGAGACTGCTTCAGGTCATGCAAGGATCTCTCTCCTCCCAGGAAGACGACCAGACCACCCCTCTCCCTTCTGGTTCCTGCCTTTTCAAGGGTTCCCGGGGAGGCTGGTGAAGGACCCCAGGTCAATCCCATTGGCTGAACTGCAATCATCTGGCCCAGGTGGGCTGCTCCAGGTGCAACATCCATCGGAGCCCACGGGCAGAAAAATCCAGCTTTCCTATGCTGGCTCTCCTGGGCATGCGTTAATGGACTTTCCCATCCCTGATGTAGGGTTCCACAGATGCTGTGTGAGATTACTTCAAAAGCAAGATCGCGCCCGTGGCCAGGGGTCACTTGGGTGCTGGAGTACCTGCCTTGTGCTGCATGTAGCACTGCAGCAGGGGCTGGGAGGGGGCACTGGGGGGCTCCCTCAGCCCCGTCTAGGGCTCCAAGACCGGCAGGGCCTCCCCAGCTATGTGTAGAATCACTGAGAGGGAAGCTTGTTGTCCTATCTAGACTGCTGATGCTTCCTAGATCAGAGGATTTTCTTTTTTATCCCTCTGGCCAGCTAGAATGAAATTGTCTCCCACAGTCTCTGGGCTACAGCTCAGTGCTGTTTAAGGCTGACACTGCTACAGCGGGTCTTTGTTATGGTAAAAGCTGCCAGGCCCTGTGGCTGAGTTCTGGCATTCCTTAGCTAGGTTGCTTCTTATGCTGATTTATGTTAAGGACCTCCCCTATGTGGTGCTTGGAGCTGAGCAACCAGACTTGGGTTTGAGTTTTAAACCAATCATTTATGTTTCACCCTTAAAAAAAATTCTACTTGTGATGTGCTCAGATTTGGTGGCTGTCAAGCTGACCCCCAGAGGGGGAGATGCAGCTTATCAGGGGGGTTGTTTACTAGTCGGCCAATTGGAACTAAATTTGCTCCCTGGACTCCCGACTTTCTGCCTTTTTCTCCCACACCATGATCTTCCTAAGGTAATAATATATTTTTTCTTCTACTCTAAATTATGGCTACCCACCACCAACCCCTGACCGTGAGCTCAAGGCATCCAACCGCATGGAGAGCTCAGTGTGGGGTTCCCCTCGTGTCTGAGATTCTGCCCCCTCTCAGGGCGTCCACCTGCAGGGATCCCTGCTCCAGGCAAGGGCATATCTGGCACCTGCCACTTCGTCAAAATTATACTGCTTTAAAGCATTCTTGGTTTGCTTTGTGAGTGGAAATCCCACAAAAGAAGGGGTTCAGGAGAAACCCTGTTACCCTAGTTCTAATTTCAGAACTCCACCTCCCCGTTTCCTTCACCTAATTTCCTATTTTTCTGGTCTGGCAGCAGGAGCTCCAGATAGATGGGTCCTATCTGGTCGCCATTTTCTCTGAATCCCTCCATCTATTTTTTTTACACTCTTAAAAAGTACAAAACATTTACTCTACAAGCGCAAACAGATTTTCAAAAGCAGGGAAAAACCTGAACGTTCAGTACATGGTTCAATCGTCTTTTCATCTCTGTGCCCTAACTATGCTGAGCTCCATGGAACTGCATGGAGGGGAGCTATTCTGGCGTCATCGAGCCAAGTGAGTGTTTTGAATTACCTCAAGTGAATATTTGACTGGAAAGCATAGGGTGTAAAAAAACCCTGAAATCAGTTGGTGCACATCCATCACAAAGAACAGGGCCTTGTACTTAAACCTTTTTTCTGAAAATAAGCAGCCATCTAAGTGAGATATCAACTAAGGCCGCCCAGAACAAGCAGCACAGCCAGTGTGATGCCAGGGTGATAAATAATAGAATCTCAATCTGCAGGTATGAACAAGAATCAGAGCTTAAGTTCGGAACACCCAGTTTGCAAAAGGACTCAAATGCACATGCGGGGTGAATTCCCTCTGACCACAGTCCATGGACATGAACAGATACAGTTAAGTTCAAATGTAACACCTGATCATTTGATCTCTTCAGACTAATTTTAATTTGGTTCCAGTTTTTAGTATTTTTCACTTTCTGTTCGATTGAGGTTTTTCTCTCTTTTATCATTGTTAGTTTTTCTTTTCTACTTGTTTCTTGATTTTGTTTTGTATTTTTTTTTAATACATATGAAATCCAGGAGAGGTAAATCCAGAGAGACACTAACAGAATTAACAATCACCTAGGGACAGGCAGGGAAGATTTGGGGGAGTGAGGGGGGGGCTAACAAAAATGAATATAAAAGAAGGAAATGATGTAAACCTGATTGTGGTGAGGATTACACAAATCTTAATATGACTGAAGTATTGAATGATATATGTGAATTATATGAGAATTAAAATAAAACAAAAGCTGAGGTCAGAGATAGGGCAGCAATTTAGCCCTGAATCTCTTGGTGAAGATTGAATGTCATTTTGTGCCAAGAGCCCATTTTTCCACTCATGAAGTTTGGGGAACCGGCCATGCTCCTTCATCACTTTTCTTACCTCAATAAATGGGTACAGTTCACTCTTCTCCCTTTTCTTCTCTGTCACATACTTTGCAGCAGTCAGGGGAACAGAACTTACAGTCCTGAAAGGGATCCATGAGTGTTAGTCCAGGTAGACTAGAGAAACAAATCCACACTCAGATGTGTATAGGAAAGACCTTTATATACAAGAACAGTTGTATATTGAGAAAGCATTCCAGCCCAACCAAGATCAAGTCCATAAGTCCAATATTAGCCCATGTCTGATATCAATCTATAATGTTCTCTTCAGACTCATGAAACACCTTCAATGACCCCAAATGCAGGAAGATCACAGGTCAGTAGTTGCAAAGTCTTCTGCATCCAGTGGTGGTAGAAGCATCTCAGCTTTGGCAGGGTCTCCATGTGGCTCCTCCAGTTCCCAGGGCATGGGTTCTATCAGTGTGGTGCCATGTGTCTTGTTAGTAGGACATCTCTCAGGGAATGAGCAGAAAGATAGTCTCCTGCCTCCAAGGAGGAAATACCAGATTTCCCAGAACCCTGACGGGAAGGCCAGGCCCACAAAGAGGCCTCATTGGCCATAACCCAATAGAGAGACTAGAGTCTACCCCTTCACTCTTAATCCTCTCAAGTCCCAAATTGACACCAGATTGTATAACTACAACAGACCACCCCTTGTCCATTTGACATTTTCACAAAATTCTTTAGCCGTATATAATTTCAAAACAATAATAGAATCATATCAGTATCTAACAGTATAATATGAAAATGCATACATTTCACTCCGTGCCACCCTCCTTTAAACATAATATTCTGTAAGTGATGAAACAAAAATATCCTATGCTTAACAATTGCAGGTAAGGTACACCCACATATTAATCCTATAATTCTATGAATATATTCCAGTATCTATGAAATCTTGTAAGCTAGCCACTTCACGCCTTTATCTGGCCCATTTTGGCTATCCAGTTTCTCTACTGCCTACTTCCATCAACCCAGTGCTCTGAGGAGACAATCATATTCTTCAATATAAAGAGTCTTCATGCCAGTTGGAACCTTGTGAAGTCCACATCCACAAGAAAGTCAAAGCAGGACAGTTCGTCTATACAGTCTGCAGCAGTATATACCAGTGCACAGGCTCAACATTCTTCTCTTCATCTGGTCGGGTTCGGGTCAAGTCAATGTGGGCTCCCTCTCTTGGCCTCACCTCAGTGTCCATTGGTCGCATTGCCTTTAGGCCTTGGCCCCATCACCAATTCTCCACAACTCTAGTCCCCTCAGAGTAGGTCATGGACTTCAAACGAGTCAACCTGCTCTCATCTTCTTCTCTACTGCCTGTAAACCAGGTCCACGAGTGTCAGTGGTCAGAATGAACCCGCTGCTCTATTGCTGCTATTCTGCCACTTTCACTCAACAAGCAGATCCAGGTGGTCACCTAGCAATCATTTCAGGCTTCTACAGGCTCCCTTGAATGTTCAGTACTAGAAAGGAGTTTCTTCAGGCTTTGAGATTTTTTTCCAGTTTCTGACAAAAACCACTATTCAAAATTCAAATATTACAAAAGTTCCCTTTTAATGCACATGAAGCTCTTCCTCACAGTGGGAGCAGTGCACAGAAACGGACCTTGATGCTGGGCTGCTCTGTGCGTGCTTTGGTCAGTTGGGAGCTGCTGATTCACAGATTCACTTCACGTGGATGAAGATGCTTGTTTGCTTCCCCGTGAGTTTATCGCGCTTCAACAGAGAAGAACCCTGTTCTTGGGTTTTGCCTCTGCCTTGCTCCTAGCACCGCTGGAATAGAAAGATTACAAATGATTTTTTTGTTGTTGTTTTAAAAAACAGAAAAGAAATGCCGTGTACCTGTTAGGTAAGTAGAGGCAGAACTGAGGGTGGTCGCTGTGCATGCCAAACCTCCTCCCCATCACAGACAGTTGAAAGCTGCTTCAGGCTGGAAAGATGCACACATTTAGGTCCTTGTGACAGGAAGCAGGTCAACCTGGGCGGGCCCCCATCTAGACCAGGTGGGCTTAATTCAGTCAATGGGGTCAAACAGTACCGTCAGCCATGCCTACCAACAGGGTATGGGTGGGGGCCTCCCACCAGCTGTCATGCAACCAAGCGCGCATGGGCTGTCCAGTCCGCCCCCACCCCCCACGAGCATATTTGCCTCTTCTATCCTTTATAAAATCACTTGGATCACAAACTAGGTTTCTGCGTCAATTGGTTCTTGTGTGAAGCCAAGGACAGAGGTACATTTCTCCCAGAGAGAGCCCTCACATAACCAAATCAGATTATAGCCTTCAGTGTTAGGGTTCCAACGAATTTTGGGGGAATATCTCAAGTGGTAGTGGTAAGGACACAACTCAATCCATATTATCTCTTTATTTTGCTCAGCCAGATGCTTGCCCTTTGAGCCTGAATTGTTGCAAGGCTTATTACCCCATCAAGTGTTCCCAGAGCAAGCCCTAAATGGGCAGTAGTCACACACAAGGAAGATTTGCAGGGGACACTGTTAAGAATGATTAATGCTTAAGTGTTCCTTGTCTCCCCAAATGTACCATCTGGCAGAAAATTTCTTAGATCTCTCTCCTGGGAGAGATATACCTCAGCTCTTGAATAACTCTCCTGGTCATAGAAGTCAAATTCCAAGCTTTTCATCCAACATTCATAAAGCTAAATAAATGTTACATAAACCTAAGTTCTCTATCTTGGATAAGACAAAGTAAAACCATGACTTGAGAAGGTTTTCATTGAGGACAGAGACAACTTCAGATATTCTAAGCCTATGAAATTGGTCATGATTCAGGCAACTTGCCAAGGAAGCAGGTAATACCTAGGTGGGAGGTGGAATGAATAAGAACTTGCACTAAGATTCCATTCCATCAGGTGCAGCTGGTGACTTTGGAGGCCCAGAGCAGGCAGTGGGAGAGAGAAGACCAGAGCAGGGGAGGGATGTGATGAGCTGGAGGGTAGAGGGAGGGATTATGTGTTGTCCTGCTGTCACCTCCCACCCCACTGTGACCCTTTAGTGATGTGGGCCCAGGTTTGTGATGCAAGTGGGTTTGAAGCCAGAGGGGACTCAGAGTGCTCAGTTGCCTGAGTGCAACCGCTGTATCCAGAAGATGGAGGAGATTCTCTTTCTGCTGGAACAGAAAAGTGCTTCCTGGCTGACCTACCAATACCCCACCTGGTTCACTGTTTTGACCTTGGGCATCCTGTATGGAGTGGGTTGCTTCTTCCTGGTCCTCCCCTTCCTTCCAAATACTCCACCTGTGCGACCACCCAGGAAAAGGATAAAGGTAAGAAATTCTCAACCCAGCCATAGGAGAGATTGATTTTTCCTTGTTTTATAAATTTTTCCTTTCGTAATTAATTTCCTGATAGGGGAAATCTCAAGAAAGAAGAGACCATCAGCCCTGGCTTTGGAATGTTGATGAGGGCTGGTGCGTCCTTATTCACTGTTAGGACTTTGTTCACTGCATTGGTATCATTTTATCCTTGCCGGCTTATGTTGATTTTCATTATTTCTGTTGGCTTTCCCTGTTTGTGAAGCACAGGAGGCGTGGATGCATCATGATCATGGACACAAGGGTTGACAGAGTTGCAGGTGGAGAGATCTCATGGCAGAGGGAGGGATTGTGAGATCAGCAGTGTGGAGAACTTCCCCATCGGGAAGCTAGGGAGTGAAGGGGGATTGATTTCAAGACGAAAAAATGAAGGAGGCCAGAGGGGACAGAGAGCTTTAGACCTGACTGTGATTACACAACTCCTTTTGAAGGCAATTTAACCATGGAGGGGGGGGGTGTTGTTCTAAAATGGATATGGTAATCATTGATTGTACCATTGCCCTTGATCTGATTGAACGACTGAACTATTGACTCGTATGATATGTAAATCATTTGCCAGTAAGATGAGCATTCAAAAATATTTCTCTTTGAAGATCTCAGACCTCCCATCTCTAGTTGTTATAGAGGGCAATAGGTAAAAATCCCCAATATAGTGACGCAGTGGCTAAGGACTAGATGACTAGACATTTCAAAGGGCAGCTCTCATCACTGGGTCCTCAGTCTCTTTCCTTGAGCTCCAGTCTCTGGGCCAAGGCTCCTTTTCTGTCTGGGCTAATTGAGAAAGCATGGCTGACCCCGGGGAGGAAGTGGTCAAGGGCTGGCCCAGAGCTTCAGCCTCCATAATCAAAATCTTGCCCACCAGAACACTGAGTGCTGAGAGTGTGTGCTCTCCGTGAGCAGAGGAAGGCTGATGGAAGAAATGCACTCTAGGTCTCACACAGAAGCTGGTTTCTGGGCTTTAGTCATTCCATGGAGATTGTCATTCTTCTAATCACCAGTAAATGCCTGCAGTTTGTCACAAAGAACAGACGCAGGATTGGATTCCAGCCTGACTTCCTCTCTTGTGCCCCAGCCTCAGGTGGAGACAAGGAGAAGCAGCAGGTCAAGGGACAAAGGTGACGCTCTGAAAGGTAAGGTTCTGCCCATTCAACCAAGCTCTGTAAGCTCTCCTGTCCCCTCCTCTGCAGGATGCCAGTGGCAACAGCCCGTCTCTCTCAGGTAATAATCCTGAACAAAAGGATACTGTGGATGGAAACAGAACCCAGATATTTCCCAGATGTACAGGAGGGGCCTAGGATGGGATGAAGGCTGGCCAAGGTAGGACCCAGTAGGGGGCAGTGGGGGTGTCAGGAGCAGATTCTGGTGGATTTGGAGGTGGAACATTGAGGGGTAACTGCGATAAGCTGTGTAACTTTGCCAAGGTTCAGATTGCTCACTGAGACCCCACAGACAATATTGGAAACCGATGCTCCTTGAAATGCCAAAGCACCTCCTGCCCGTGGGAGTAAGCTATCATTTGACCTTGAGCTCTGGAGAGTCCAACGTCCTAAGTGCACAGCCCGTGTGACATTCCTTTCGGTCCTCTGGGAGGGCTGCACCATAACGGTTCTCTTGATTTCCAGTTTTCCGAAGCTTCCTGCAAGAACTATATGGCGCTCAGAACCTGCGTTTGCGTCTTAGGCAGAAGTAAGTAACCTTCCTGCTTCACCGCGGGGTGCATCTTCCAACCAGGGTGCCTGTGTGGCCTCGGGCTGCAGAGCAGCTGGGATGCGCTGGTTTGGGGGACACTTTCAGGGATGGGCAGAGAATGACAGGAGTCCCGGGCAGTGGGGTGGGGCAGGAAGAGCAGGCCATCAAGGCTTGGGGAGGGGCTGAGCTTGCACCGACCCTTGCTAGCCTGCTAGGTCTCTTGCCCCTTCAGTCCTGGCTGTAATCTGGTCCTTCTGTCTCCTGCAGCCACTTGGGAAACCCACTTGACACTGGCAGCTTTGGTCAACAGAAAGCTCAAGCCCTCTCTGGTAGCTGGCGAAATAGAGGTACGGCTGAAGTCCACGTCGGTACGCGCGCCCCACACGGTTCTGCGGCTCATCCATTCCGGACACCTAGGTCTCAGAACTCCACCCTTCCACGGGCCCAGATGTGCATCTCAACTTCTCATGTCTTACCCGCCTTGAGTCAATCACCAGACTGCGCACATTCCCATGAACCTGACAGTCTTTCACCCACACCACTGGCTCTTCCCTCACCCAGTGCCAAACCCCCGGATTCAAAGGCCTACCTGCAGCCTCCAAGCACTCTCTGGGACTCACCAGCCCCGCACCCCACAGGGACTCATTCTCAGAATGACTTGTTGGCAAGGCCCAGGCAGAGCCCATCTCCACACAACCGCTGCTCCACACCTGCCATGGCAGCCATCACAAGTCAGGATCCCACAGGCCTCCCTACTGCCTCCCCACCCCAGTGTTGGGCAGCTGCCAAGGACTTACAGCTTCCCTCCTTGGAATACTTTGGGTCTCTGAAAGAGCACTCTACCTGGCACCCCCAAGAAGACACCTTTCGGGAAGGACCCACAAAGAGGCAGGGGGAAGTAGGGAGGCCCACCTTGCTCAACCCCAATGTCCACAAGCTGCTGGAAATAGAAATCACAAAGGCAGAGAAATGGAATATTTGGGAAGAAAAAGGAAAGGGTGTATCAGAATACCATCTGCAGGCCTTAAATATGTTGAAGGCACTCGATGGGGAGCAGATCACTGCACCTCCCCAGCCCTTCTGGAATGCCAGCATCAAAGCAGAGCAGATACCCAGCCCTCAGAAGCATTTTCCACAAAAATTCAGTGAGTTTTTCTGGGGTCTACCTTTTCTGCACAGCGAGTCTCTGGCAGCTGCTCTCAGGGTCTCTGGATCCACCCTAGAGTTTCCCACTGTCTTATTTAATGAAATTCCTAATGCCTTACCAGCTCAAATGCAAGCTAAAGAGTACCCACTCTTGTTGCAACGTCACTCCTTGCCCTACACTGAAGGCCGATTCCAACTTTTACTTCCAACTGCATGCCAAGCCCAGGCCCCACCGCCTGCTACAGTCCTGACTCCGCCCGGTCCACAGCCCCGTGGCCCACTCGCAGTACCTTTTCCTCCTCCTCACAAGAGTCCCTGTGATGAATCCTGTCTTACCGTCCACACTAAGTCCCAATCACGCATTCCAAATTCACTTCAACAGCTGGAAAGCCATTTTTTAAAGAAACAACAGGAAAGTGAGAGTTCTTTACCCTTTATGATACCACCACCCCAGGAAGCTTTTTGTCTTCGCAAACCCACTCATCCCCAGGACAATCAGAAGGTCCAGACCCCAAAGACAGACCCCAAGCTTCCTGGCTGCTTGAAGCAATCGGAGCTCCACCGCCAAGAGAACTTCCCTCAATTGCAGGGGCCCCTCGGCAATGGGACTCTTGAGTCTCTGACACTAAAGCAGCCTCAGGAAAAATGGCCAGGGACTTGTCTGGATATGAAGCAGCCCGAATGCTCCTGCTCAACACCTGGAGACAAGCAGGGGAAGAATGTAATGAAGACGGTGTCCCCAGGAAGATGCACACACCCTGGACCGTCGCTTGCGTGCTGCAGAGCCGGTGTCCAGCTGAGGAACAACTCGGTCAATGGACAAGGGAATTACTTGAGGAAAATATCCAAATGTAATCTATCTCTCTGTGGATCAGGAAACTACTGCCCAAAAGGAACTCCGGGAGCCGACTCAAAGGAGTTAAGTGATTTGAGGATACACAAGGGGATTAACGCAGGAACTTACACCCTAAGGGGTCCAAATAAAATCCTACTGGAAAACACCCTGAATGTCCACATGTGCAGGAAGGTGGAGCAGATTAGAAAGGATCAGATCCCTGGCATTGTTTGCCGTTCATGGTTGGGACCACGCACGCTTTGTCTATTTCCCTGACCCACCCACATGTTGTAATCGTGGCCTCCTGGGGAGAGCTGGAAGATCTGAACACAACGCAGAGCCTTTCCTTTCTCAGCCCGGGCACTCAACAGGTGCTGGACTCGCATATCGTAAGGCTCCAAATGAGGCAGAGGTGGTGCATGCCCCTCAAAGTCCTTGAGCCCACAAACCTCTGTAGGACAAGAAAAGACAACGCAATGTCCTTTCCAAAGTCCACCTGCTTAGCCACCCCTAAGTATTGAACTAACCTAGTAACTGAGGCTGCCAAGGTCCTGGGAGAACCCTGTCAGGCAGACTGGGGAGAGAGAGTGACCACAAAGAAATCAAGCCCTACCCTGGAGAGTCCTTTTGCTGATTGCTCCCCTACAGAGGAGCCTGTTCAGGGAACCCCAGCCTACCCCCCACTTGATAATGACAGTGGATGCTCATTGGCCCTCAGGCAGCCGTTTCCAGCCTTCATGCCCAGTATCCTTGGCAGAACCTTCCAGAATGAAAGTGTCCAGAGAGAGAGCCTAGAGCAAACCTCAAATCCAGTACTGACCAGCAAGGGGTCAAGGAAAGAGGGTGCTAGTTGTGCCCCAGGAGGCCCCAGATTGGAAGTGAACTCTGAATGTTCATCTTCAAGAGCCAAAGAGACAGGGTTGGTGGTGGTCAAGAAGTCCTCTTCAATAGAGCTAGACGATAGAGACACTTTCAAAACCAGTGTGCTGGCAAAATCTCAAACCAATGATGTGGACCGGGGGTGCTTCGAGGCTCTAGGATGTAGTAAAAGTTTCCTGCTACCTGGAAAGTGTGCTCAAGTTCCTGAAAAGCCAAGCCTTACAGCACGAGTGTGCAGTGAGATTAAGCTCCAGGTGGAGGTAGAGGCAGAGGATGGTTCTCCATGCTGTCCTGTTGACGGGCTCCTTCAGGACTGCACCACTGATGTGCTCACTGCCACCAATGTTTTGCCTTCTCAGGTGGTCCATTGCCGCCCCCAGCATTTGTTCACTGGGGATAAGCCAATATGTCAAGGGCCAAGTGGCTTCGTGGTGGCTAGAGCAAGTTACATGGGGCAGCAGAAGCTCAAAAGCCCCAACCTTCAGGACCCCTCGACAAGGAGAAGGAAGGATCCTGTTCCCACTGACAAGAGGGAGACTCATAAATGGCCCAATCCAGAAGAGCATGGAAAAGGATTAGCGGGAAGAGGCATCTCCCAAGTCTGTGGGTTAAGCCAGCCTGTGCAAGACAAGGCATTGGCTGAGTGCCTTGAGATCAAGTCCTCACAGCTCCCACCAGAGAGGGGACAGCTTCCTGCTGAGGGCCACAGCAAAAAATGGAGGAAGCACTTTGTCCAGTGGATTTGCTCCAGCAAAAAATCTACAGGACACGGTGATCCTTTGCAAAAAGGAAAGCCCGTATTACCCTGTGGTCACAGCCTTGGGCCCCTTCAAAGACAACCAGTGTCTCCTAACAAGGTCACGGAGGCTCAGGTGCTCACGACAGATGTTGGCCAAGTCCTAGAGGGGACACCAGGCTGTCATCAGGAGTATCTTGCGTCAACGTTATGTCCACGAAAAGAAGCGCAGGCCTCAGTTAATGGATGTTCCTCCAGCTGCAGGGCTCCTTTCTTTGTAGAACACAGGAGAGTGGCAAGTGTGAGACCCTGCCTCCACCAGGCGATACCTGACTGCCAGAGCCTTCCCACCACGAGCACCTGTATCAGGGATGTATTCACAAATTTCTGTCCGTTCAGGGGATTCAATATCAGAAGCCACACTCAGGCATTGCCCCCCAGGGTGTTTGTGTGCCCAGTCAGCTTGCAGCAGCAGAGGCGGAGGAGGTGGGCTTACTCCAGTTACCCTTACCACTGCCCACGTCACTGTCTTCGAGAATATGTCTTATCTGGCAAATTAGAAGACGCTTCTTCTGCTCTGATTAGTAGGAAAGTATCCATGCCAGCCACTTTAGCCTGTTCTGCACAGGCTAATGGCTTCTCTCAGCCATGATATTCATTGTTCCATAATAGAGATTTTCCCCCTCCTACATTAAAGTGTGACTTCTGTGCTGCATGGCGGGATCTAGAGGGGGTGTCATGTGTGTTAGTCTGTGTAGACTAGAGAAACAAAATTCACACACTCATATTTTATGAGTTTTATATAAAGGTTAAGTGAACATTGAAAAGCATCCCAACCCAGTTCAATCTAAGACCACCAGTCCAATAGTATCCCATGTGTCTGACACCAATCTACAAAGTCCTCCTCACAATCCAAAAACACACGGGGAGACAATGACTGCAGGAGGAAATTGTAGTCCGTGCGCTGGCAGGTTCTCCATGAGGCTGCTGCAGAAACCAGGGCTGCAACAGGGTAGGTCCATGCGGCTTCTCCTCAGGGATCTCCCAGGAAATGAGTCTTTCCAGCTGCTTTAGGGACCTAACAAATGCATATCCACCCTGGTGGCACTATCAGAGAGCAAGAGACCAGAAAGGCTAGGCTCACAGAGCCATTGATCTCCCTGCCCTTCAATTAACCCCACATGAGTTCATTGACGAGGTTGGCATAATATACCTTTAACTATGTTAGATACTGCGTCTCCTTCTCTGAGTGCTAGCTCTGACTTCTCAAAGGGCAGGGCTCTGGAGGAGGTTTTCAGCAGTGTTTCCCACCCACTTCCATCCCAAGTTCTTCATTTTGCACCTCTTATGATTTATGGTAACACCCCTACTGTGAAAACCTCAGAAGGTCCCAACACAGTGAAGAATGTTCCCTGGTGCCATTACTTTGTCTTCAACGTTATGTGGCTGCAGTTGATAGGTTTTGAGAGGCGCAATCCAGCCAAGAAATTCCATCGAGGGTCCAGAAGAGGTTTAGACCAAAGTAGCGTCTCATGGTACCAAGCAGGCATGAGACATGTGGCGGCCTGTCTAAGTCCCACATGTGCATTTGATGAAGGCTGCCAAGTTTGGCATGGAGGTTCCGCCTCAATACACCTGTCACAAAATGTGAAATGACATCTTTTGCTACCTTTGCCTCTCTCCCAGCCTAGGGTAACCTCCAGGATGGAAGTCCCAGGTCTGACACATGTGGGTGGGAACTGCTAGGGAGGCTGCCAGCGGGGGACTCTGCTCACCCACTGCACCAAGGGAAAATCCGGTTCACAGCTCACATTCCTTCCTCTGTATATAAACCCGGAGAAGGAGCAACAGCTTAGGCTGAGTGGTACAGGATGAGCGTCTGTGTAATAACCACTAATGGTTAGGCACCATGGACACAGGGTAGGGAATGATACAGTGAAGAAGAATATGAAGCGCTGGACGTAGCAAAGGGGGCCAAAGAGCATGAGGATCCCCAGAAATGATGCAAGACACAAGCGGAGCTAACACAGGCTTACAAAGGGGAATCGGCCAGGTGCTTCACCCCAGCTTTAGCTAGCTGCCCCCACAGCAGAACTTTATCTCCTACAGAGAGCACTGGGTTGGATAGCAAAGGCACAGCTTTCAAGCAGGGAAGGTTACTTTCTCAATACTATCTTTAGTGGGGCGACAAACTGTTATTTTACTTGATTTCCATCTCCTGACTGGGGGAAGGATGAGTTGATAGCCAGGGTGGGGTAGAGTGGGGATGAGTCAATAATAGGGTGCCAGGACTCAGGAAACATGACCCCAGGCTTTTGGGATTCACACATGCATACAAACACGCGTCCGCGCTCTAGGAATGTTCTCACGAAACATGACCCCAGGCTGGTGGTCTTCACATGCACACACACGCGTGCGCACACACACACATACATGCTCTAGGAATGTTCTCAGCAAACATGACCCCAGGCTGGTGGTCTTCACACACACACACACACACACACACACACACACACACGCTCTAGGAATGTTCTCAGGAAACATGATCCCAGGCTGGTGGTTTTCACACACACACTCACGCGCACACTCTAGGAATGTTCTCAGGAAACATGACCCCAGGCTGGTGATCTTCACACACACGCACACACACACACACACACACACACACACGCGTGCACGTGCTCTAGGAATCTTCTCCGGAGAGAGTGGCTTCTAAGGACTGAGTGCTGCAAAGAAATTCACAACTGGGAGCAGCCTTCCCTTCCCCTAGAGACTCCTGGGAAATCAGGATGTGCACGGAGATTAGACATCACCTGTCTCGATAAGGGAAACCAGTTCAATAGTGGTCAGTGTTTCCTCTGTGCTTCTAACACAGGGTTTTATTTCCTGGGCACCAGATTATAGAAGAAGGCAGGAGGGCCCCCCAAAATATGATTAGTTGATCCGCTAGAGTAAATTCTCATGTGCTTAAAAGAACACCCCTGGTGGGCCAGGGTTTACTGTTTACTGAACTAAACAGTAAAGGATGGCGAGGAAGACATCCACTGAGCCTTGACCTCCATGCCTCAGTCAGGACACCAAGTGTGTGTGTGGGGTGGGTGGGGACTGACACCAGTGGTGGAGGAGGGAAGTGGACATAGGCCCCAGAGACTGCTGGTACAGCAGCATGATGTTGTTTCTGGAGTCCTGATTGTGCCAAGGCAGCCTCTGGAGTGACTGTGGCAGTAAAAAATCAGATTCTGGATCTGCAGAGCCTGGATCTGGGGCCTCTTGGGTAGCAGGTAGCTTGGGTGTGTTCCTAGAGAGAGTGAAGAGCTGGACACCGGACTACCCGCTGCTGAACCCTACCGTTCGTGCTAGGTAAGTGCACGGAGATGGAGAGAAGACCCTGAAAGAACAGCAAGGGGTGCATGGACCAAGCCCCTTCCCTTTCCCCTGCCACCAGGTCCTCTTATATGGTGCTGTGAGGTCAAACAAAGGGAAGCCCACTCAGACCTGCAGAGACCTCAGCGAAACAACTGCCCCCCACCCCCCACAATTCAGCAGACATCTCACAAGGACACTCACACATACCCGAGAGAGAAACCTCACACACATACTTCCTTGGAGACTTCCAGAGAGACTCAGAGGCCTCGCACAGAGACTTCATATGAAGTTCTCAGCATCCTTTATGGAGACTTCTCAGAGACCCCACAGGGACCTCACACAAAGCCCTCCCACATAGCTCACTGCCAGCACGGGAGAATTAGCAGCCACTGTCCACCCCTGAGCTCCTGGAAACTTTCACACATTGTCTGCAGTGCCCCCCATGCTTGTGCATCTTTGTCCTCATAGCCTTGCTTGGGAACAACAGAATCACAAACTGCACGTAGTTGTGTGCAAATTTTTTCCACTGAAACGTTTTCACTAGCCTGAACTCTGAAGTGTAGTTTACAATTGAAATACAAGTAAAACTGCCAACACCAAATGAGAGTGTGATTTTAGATGGTGTGCAGTCAAATGTCGTACGCCACACTTTTACTTTTGCTTCGGACAAATTCTCTAATTGGTGGGGAAGTGACTGACTACTTTGGAAGCAACAGAACAGTCCATCAAATGGGCTTCAGGACTCAAATATATAAATAGACATCTGATCTGAACTCAAACTCATTCCCCAAGGGGCTCATGAACCTAATTTTTTTGGAAGAGTGAAGGAACCCACATGAAAATAACAAAATGTACATCACATTGTGTCTGTCTGGCTTAATTTCTCAATGAAACAGCTGTCATATCTGAAGATATTCAGGGCAACATTCCTTTTATAGCTCTGTCGACATAATTAATATGATTTTTCTGTGAAATGTAATATTTCTAAGTTATGCAAAGTCCTAATGTTTATCTACCACAACAAACTGATAATATTTCGAAGGATGAAGAAATAGATCAAGAAATAATAATTAATGAAATACACATTTGCAGGTAGTACCATTTACAATAGCCAAGCGTAAATGAAAATATCTATATCTATACTTGAATAAAAAAACAACAGATTTATATGAGGAAAACTACAGAAATTACAAGAAATCAAGTGTGACCTCAGCAAATGGGATAATATCCCATGCTCCTTGACCAGACGACTCAATGTAGTACAGTTATCAGTTCTACTCAAGGCACTAGACAAGTTTAATTCACTCCTGATAAAATTACCCTCATCTTTCTTCAAAGAATTGCAAAACCACTGATTACTAACTTCATATGGTAAGGGCATAGGTCAGGGGTTGAACCTACAAACTTCTCCTTGGTAGAAAGATAAAACTGTTCTCATAAAAGACTTGTAGGCTGGCTTTGAGTTGGAATTTTGGGGTCATTTAGGATTTTTTTGTGGCATGTGCTTTTTAGGGCTTTAAGGTCATTTGGGGTCATTTAATTTTTTTGCGCATTAGGGTGGTTTGGGCTTTAAGGGTGTTTTATAAGGTTTAAGGGAGTTTTTAAGGGATTTAGGGGTGAATTTTTGGAGTGTATAGGTATTTTTTAGCAGGTAGGGGTGTTTTTAGTGATCTTACAGGGTTTCTTAGAGATTTTAGGGTATTTTAAAATATTTTATGTGTTTTTCCCCAGCATTTTATGTTTTGTTGGGGCTTTCATGTTGTCTTCAGGGCATTTATGTGGTTTTGGAAGTTCATGGTTTGGGAATCTTCTAGGGATATGATTTGGAAGTTCCACATGTTTTGGGAGGCATTTAGTGTGTTATTTGTGGCTTCAGAGTGTTATTTGAATTTTAGGGAATATTATGGCTTTTCAGACATTTTAAGGCTTTTAGGGTGATTTTAGTGTTTAAGGGTGTTTATTAGGCTTATATGTGTTTTTATGGCTTTTAGTGTTTTGTTAAAATTTTAGGGTGCTTCTTAAGGCATTAGAGTGTTTGGGGGGATTAGGTTTTGGTTTTCAGGGCTTTAGGGTTTTGTTGGATTATTTTTTGCTTTCATGGTGAATTCATGTCTATTAGGCTGTTGGACTTTTACAGGGTTTTATAGTGCTTCGGGTTGCTTTGTAGGGATGTTCTTGGGGTTTTAAAAGACTTTTAGCGTGTTTTTAGGGCTTCACGTGTTCTTTATTTTGCGTTTTAAGGCATTTGCATAATATTAGGGCATTTATTATGTTTTCGGGACGTAAGGAGTTTTTTTTAAGACTTATGGCGCATTAGGGTGTTTTAGAAAGCCTTTTACCATGTATTTAATGGTCTTAAGATGTTTTAGAGGGTCTTTAGGGGTGGTCTTAGCATTTTAGAAATATTTTAGACGTTTTAGGGTTTTTAAGGCATTTATAGTGTTTTTACGACTTTTAAGGTGTTTTTAGAACACGCCTGACAGGTACACACTATTTCAATCAGGCTCTGGTTAGTGCCTCTCAATCAATTGGTGACATGGGAGTCTGGATAATGGATTACCTTTACTCTGCAGATGAGAAAACTCACTCAAAAAGACACAGGTGTTGACCCACAGGCACACAACTGGTTAACAACAAAGACATATTCACAACCAGTGTTGGGAGCCAGAGCCCTAAGCCCCACATACCTGTCCCCAGCCGAACAGTCAATCTATCCTGAACCATCAAATGATCTGAGCAGATCCTCCCACCCAACTCACCTTCCCATGCCAAATATTTTATTTCAGAAGGTGGCAGTGAATCTGCAGCTCTGAGAGAGGGACATATCTGATTGGAGCACATGGAGGAGATGAAGGGGGAGGAGGGGAATGTGGAGCACATCCTGGCACACCAGGACTTGAGGATGATGTTCCCACTCAGAGAATCCAGTCCACATAGAAGACCACATGGCCAGCCCCACGATGAGACAAGACACCCCTCAAAGACCCATAGCCTTAGAGGGGACAACACTGAAGACACAGTGTGGGAAATGCGCCCGAACTAATCCTGCCACACCGAGGCATAACACTAAGGGGGTACAGCAGAAGAGCAAGAAAACGAAGCATCAAGGTCCCCAGGGAATGCCAAAGGATGACTTTGAGGCCAGTACTTGGTACACCAACAGACTGGACTGGAAAACACTCTTAAAGGCCAACAAACCGACCTTGAACTAACGATGAGCCACTTCTTTCTTGTTGAGTTGTTTTCATTCATTGTCATTGGATTTTGGTTGTTTTGTTGCTTTTAGTGCTTGGTTTTGCTCTGTCTTGTTTTGTGTATGTTATTACATCTACAGGTCTGTCTAAATAAGATAGGCTGGACGAACAATCTGGAGGAGAGAAAACAGGACCAACACTTCTGGGGAGACATGGGAGAGAGGGAGGTGTGGGGAAAGGTAGTGGTGTTAAGAAACCCAGAGAAAAGGGAAGAACAGGTGATGCAAATCGGTGGTGAGGGGGATGTAGGAGGCCTGGTAGGGAGTGATCAAGGGAAATGGAACCAATGGAACCAAGAGGAATTACTGAATTACTGAAGCACAAATGAAAAGTGAGCATGGCAGTGGGCCCAAGAGGCAAATCAAAGGGAATAGAAAAGCAAGCTAGGAAGCAAGGGTCAATTATAGAGGTTTAAAAAAAGGCATGTACATATTTAAATATATGAGCATGGGGAAATAGATCTATGTCCCTATATTTATAGGTTTTGTATTAAGGTAGCAGATGGACATTGGGCCACTGCTCAAGGACTCCCTCGTTGCAAAAATACTGTTCTATTAAATTGGCATTCTATGATGCTCACCTTCCCTACACGATCACTGAACACAAAGCAGGTACATAAGCAAATGTGGTGAAGAAAGCTAATGGTGCCCAGCTATCAAATATATAGCATGTGAGGTCTTAAAGGCTTAAAGGAAAACAAGCGCCTATCTAGCTCAGAAGAAACAAAGCCCACATGGAAGAAGCACACCAGCTTGTGTGATCATGAGGTTTTGAAAAGATTTGGTAGCAGGCATCATCAGAACAAAAAAAATCTTATCATTGCGAATGAGCGGGGAGTGCTGGGTACAGACACAAAGCCCATTTACAGTCCTCTGGACATCCCTAACAGAAGGGTGTCAGGGAGGAGATAAACCAAGACAGGTACCAGATAATAACGATGAAACACAGCTTTCCCCTAGTTCCTACATGTTTCCTATCTCCCACTATCATGATCCCAATTCTAATTTACAAATCAGGCTAGACTAGAGAATGTACACTTGGACAGATAGGAACAGGAAACATGGGGAATCCAGGGTGGATGAGCCCTTGAGGACCAGTGTTATGAGTGCAGACTCGGGAAGGGTGGAGGGAGGGTAGGTTGGAAAACGGAAACCGTATACAGGGATCTACATTTAACCTCAACAGAAAAGTGGGTGAAGGAACATCAGACAGTGCAAGATATGAGAAAATAATTAGTAAATTATCAAGGGTAGCTCGAATGGAGGGGGAAAAATGAGGAGCTGAGGCCAGGGGCTTGGGTGGGGTGGAGAGTGGATATTTTGAGAATAATGAGGGCAATGAATGTACAAATGTGCTTTACACAACCGATGTATATATGCATTCTGGTTAGTGTTGCATGAACAATTTAAAAAAAGGTCTGGACAGAGGGCACATGCAAGGATGATCTCAGGCTGGATTAGATCAGCAAAATCACCTCCTGGAGTTGCCTCACCCTGTGTCTATTCCTGAGTCAGGCATGAAGCTTAGGGCCCATAGTCCCAGGAGCTGGACAGGGAGGGAGGCGGGGTTCTGAGGTCATTCCATAGGGGCAATGGCCCTCCTGTCCTGCCGGGCCCACCCTCCTTTGTAATCCTGCTGGCTGGAGCACGGCTTTCATGGAGTCCACACCATGAGAGCTCTACTACTCATGGGGGATTGGCAGGAAGCCTCTGCTTATGCGCACACACCACCACCTAGCTGGAGGATCTCTGTGAACAAAGCCTGAGGCAGACAACAAGCCCACTAATTGATGCTGTAAGAGATACAATCAGCATCCAGAAACCTGCAACTGGGAGTAAGAGGCAGCATACTTGGCCCCAGCCACTCCCACTGCCATCTTCAAGGAGTGACATTCTAAAGCAGAGGGTTTTCAAAAGGCACTGCCAGGACTGTGGAATGAGCAGCTCATTTGTGGACATGGATACTGTGTGATCCAGAAGTATTACCTCTTCCTTTCCATTCAGGTGAGACAAAAAAAAGTTCCAAATAGAAAGCCATGCATCTAAACAGTATCCAATAGCCACTCATGTGCAGTGCTGCTGCCTCCAAAGATCTTTCCTAGGTTTTTCTCTCTGTGGACAGATATACCTTGGTCCTTGGCTCTGCATGAGAAAGAATTCACGCCAAAGCCAGGTTTGTGATCCAATTGTGTTTTAGGAGAGATAGGGAGGCATGGTAGGCAACCCTGGTGGACCCCAGTGGCTGAATTGAATTTACTTGGCCTAGGTGGGTCAATGTGGGTGCAGCACCCACCCAGGTGTACCTGGCCTTCCTGACTGGAAACCTGGACCTCTGAGCACGCTCGGTGTGCCACTCTTTCCTGGGTGGCTAGCTTGGCCCTCTGAGCATGTATCATGGACAACCTAGTCCCTATGCTAGCTACCTAAAATTTACACCCTGAAGAGATATGGACCCAAATCTTTGGGGTACAAGGCGACGACATCTTTAGGTCCTTCCTGCTGGCAAAAGGGTGAAGTGGGGCTTTGGGTCCATACCCTTTCTACTCTGCTGGGAGGGGTTGTCCATTCAGGTCTAGGATGGATAAGGTTGAGGTGGTCCAGGAGATGGTGGTCCTAGAGGTGGCACACTTGGTTCAGAGGGCTTGGTAACTTGAGAACTTCTGGAAAAACAAACAAACGGACAAGAGGGTGAACAGTTTAACTGAGACAAGGCTAGGCTTGTGAGGTGGCAGTGCCCTTGAAATTAGGTGAGTGTCACAGGAAACAAAAAAAATCTTAGGATTATCAGGCATGTGTGTTTGTTCGTTCTAAGTATAGGCACGGGAGTAAAAGCATCCACAATTTCCCCTATGAGGGTACAGGGTTTGGGAACTACTGGGTGCACTGAGATCACTGTTTCATTTATGATCCTAATGTTTGGACCCACTGCTAAGAACCATGCTTCTATTTAATCCTATTATCCCTCAATTATTAACTTTGGTCAAACAAATTTTGTTTTCATTAATTACTTTCATAGTTATCTATCTATCTATCTATACACACACATTTAATTGAATGGAATGAAAAGGTCATGCGTTATAGCGTTAAATTGTAATATTGGAATACTACAGCGGGAGTCAACAGGGATCAAAAGAAAGTAAGTGTCTGAGTCATTTTTAATTTTCTTGGCTTCAAATTGAATAAAAGACTTGTAAATTACCCAGAGACCAAATTCCCATGGTGCCTCCTACAACGGGTAGAATGTTCAGGGATGTTTCAGGGCTGGGAGATTAGTAACCCCTAAGTCCAGGATCCCTTAGGGCAGGGGTCCTCAAACTGTTTACACAGGGGGCCAGTTCACTGTCCCTCAGACCGTTGGAGCACCAGACTATAGTTAAAAAAAACCAAACTATGAACAAATTCCTATGCACATTGCACGAATCGGCTACTAAGTAGGACATGCAGAGGCAGCAAAAACACCCTGAGGGTGGGATAAATGTCGTCAGGCCACATGTGCCCCACGGGCCACAGTTTGAGGATGCCTGCCTTAGGGGTTCCTGGGTGCACTGGGGATGAAGGTCTCTACTGCTCCTCAAAAGGAGAAATGCTGTAACTTCTGGCATTTCGGCCCACTTTCCAATCACTTTACAAAACTGTTCCAGGTGAATCAGGGTTAGAAGGGAAAGTGTACCATTCTCTGGCCACCATTCTCCTTTCTCAAATAAAGTTGCATAGTGTATCAGCTTTTGTTTGTCTAGCCTCTGTGTCAACTCTATCCCAATTGGACAGGATTCATGCAAGGGGGCAATTCCTGAGTATGAAGCTGCTAAGTCCCATCTAGAAAGCACAAAAGAAGGCTATGTAGAGCTTGCTGCCTCAAGGTCAATAAACCCCACTTGAGAGCGAGCCCTTTATTGCCCTGAATCTGTTGCCTCAGGAAGATGCCCCAGCAAGAAGTAAGGGATCAAAGACAACTCACTGAGGTCGACTTTAAGTCCAACCATTATTCTAGACAAGCTAGGAGAACCACTGCTTGGAATGGCCCCACGGCCCTCCAAGATGCCTGCTGGCGGGAGCAGACTCTCAAATCTCTGAAGGGAAGGGGCATCTGGAAGCTCAGGGAACCTTAAGGGAATTGGAATTTCTGTCTGGAACATCGTGGCAGTGGAACTGTGTAGTAAGAGCTTTCCCCAAAAGTGCCTTAAGCAGCAACACTGAAAGCCTAAAGGTAACAGTTACACAGGAAGGGTTCCATATGCCATTGGCCTAAGCCTGGGCCACGGAAAACCAGCCTGTAACAAGGAACAAACCTACACTGGTAGAACACTAACACTATAACGCCTCAAGTTTTAAATTCAGGAAATAATTTTAAACATTTTTATTCTTTACTTTCATAGTTATCAATATGTATATATGGCATTCAAATATATAAAACGTGCAATGTTTTTGAAATGTAACCAAATTGTCACATTGATAATTTATAAGTTTGGTACTAGATAAGTTTCAATTAAATGTTATAAAAATGTTGTGCTGGGCATTATAGGGCTAAAGCAGCTTGTTTGAAAAGCCAGGAGAAAGGGAATGGAGGGGAAAAGGGAAATATTTGGCTCCCAGGACAAGGCAGGGCTAACTCCCAGGTCTATTCAACCAGCTCCCTAGGCAGTGCCCTTCCACATGTTTGGGCTGGTGGGCACCATCTTGGCCAGGGTCACAGGCCCCGTTTCCCCATGGCCACAATGGCGGCTATATAGGATCTCTGGGAAAAGCTTAAACAGCCTTGACAAGAGTGAAGCCATTATGAGCTGACAGAAGGCACCATGTAAAGTAAATAAAGTAGCTATGAACTGTAAATGAACTAGCTGATATAGGGGAGGTAGGCTGTGCAGATGTGCCCAAGGGAATGTCCCAAAGGATATGGATGCTCAGAAGATTCGCGAGAGCGACCAGAGCAGTCTTTGTTCAACTAAGAATGACTAACTGCAACACCCTGCTTCTCTACTCTGCCTGCTTGCACACCTGCACATTGCAAAAGTATAAAAACCTTTGGACAATTAGACTGGGGCTGCTCAGGAAAAAAAACTTTTTCTGTTGAACTTGCCAGCGGTCGGAGTAGTTTTCTTTCTGGGAATGGAGAGTGGCTACAACATTTCGAGGTGCACCGAGATCCAATTGCCACTGTCTGGGCTTGCTTAGAAAGGAAACCTCCTTAACAGGAGTGCTCTCCCCAGAACTACGGATTTCTGATTTCTCTAGGCCAGGGGTCCTTAAACTCTTTAAACAGGGACCAGTTCACTGTCCCTCTGATCAGTTGGAGGGCCGAACTATCGTTTCAATAAAACTATGAACAAATTCCTATGCTTCCTGCACATACCTTATTTTGAAGTTTAAAAAAAACACACAAACAAACGGGGCACAAACACTCGGCGGACAGGATCAAGGTCCTCGGCTATCCGCATGTGGCTCACAGGCTATTGTTTGAGGACCCCTGCTCTAGGCGCTCACAAAGAGAATGTAGTTTCAGCCCTAAAGCCTGGAGACTCCGCAATTTGTTTAAAGGTGATTGGACAGAAGGAGTTCCTGATTTGCCCATGCAAGACTCGTTTTCCCTTCCCCTATTTCTCAGAGTTCATAGTTATGTTTATGGGGAACCAGGACATCCCTATCTGATCCCTAAAATTGATGCGTGGAATGACATTGCCACTAATAAGCCAGCATAAACAAAAGACTTACTTCCTCCTGCAACAGAAAGGGTTCTTGTTTCAAGATTTCAGGAAACATGGCAGGACCAGAAAAAAAATAGACCCAAGGTCCTAAAACCACTAAGGTGGAGGCTGCCCTTCCCCAACCCCTCCCCATACCCCTCTGTCTCGGCTTTATTCCTTTTTGCAGGAGGACTCTGGGAGTGGGAGAACTAGCTTACGACCCTTCATTATCACTGCCACCCTGTCAGGTGCATGGGGCTGGAGAGAGAGAAATACTCATAACTCCTTTCTGAGTCCACACCCCAACATACACTAGGGCTGGTATGGGATCTCGACCGCCCCACCCCCCAAGAAGGATGATTTGGCAGCAGCCATTCTACACTCAAATCAAGCAGCCCCAATACCTGGGGAAGACCCCTGAGTCCCTTTTTGGGTATATATCCCCTTGTATTCCAGTGATTTGTATAATTGGAATCAACAAAATCCCTTTTTCTGACAAAGCAGGTCTGATTCCTTGATAGAAACGGTTTTCCATATGCATTAGCCCACCTCCAGAAATTGCCAGCAACTTCTCCAGGTGCTGTTCACAACACAGGTACAGTAGCCCTGCCAGAGAGAGGCCCAGTAAGCAGTCAATGGACATGATGGTCAGACAGCAGGCACTCCCCATGTGAGGGAAACTCTTTTTGCCACTGCACGAAAAATGTGAGATCCAAACTCCTTGCAAGGCACAGAAGGCCTAACCAGGTATCACCAGTTTCTCTTGCAGGCCCTCAGTGGAACAGCTAGAAAACCTATGAATTTATCTAAGGTCAGTGAGAATTTTCAGGCTCTTACAAGAGAATGTCTGCGTGCCTTTTTAGAGTGACTGATGGAAGCCTACGGGCTTTATATCCCTAACGGCCTGGAGGCCCCGAGAACAGGAGGGCAATAAGTATTGCCTTTATTACTCAGTCTGCCTCAGACATGAAAAAGAAGTGGGAAGGGTTTGACGGGAAAAATCTTAGTGATTTGGTACAAGTGGCTCAGCGGGTGTGTAACAACAGAGATGATCCTACCACGACAGAGACAAAGAAACTAGTTAAAATACTAGTAATTGCCATGAGAGACCCCAGAGACTCAGGAAAAGGAGAGCATGGCCCACTTACGGAGAGACTGACCTGTGGGCACCGCCAAGCCATGGGGCAGGATCAATGTGCCTACTGCAGGAAAGAAGGACATTGGAAAAATCAGTGCCTTGAATACCCCAGGAGAAGCAGACAACCCTCCAATAGAGAGGACGGGCCTCATCCACACCTAGAAAATCCCAAGCAAGAGACAATAATGCTTGAAGAAGCTGAATGAAGGTGTCAGTGCTCTGTTTCACTTGGTCCCCAGGATCCCAGGCTAACTGTCCAAGTAGGAGGCCAGCCAGTCAATTTCTTAGTGGACACAGGGATTACCTTCTCAGGTTCAGAAAAGAGTACAGGCAAATTGTCAAAAGGAAAGATTTGAATTACTGTCAGCATATGATTGCTTCCAAAAATAACTCACACCAGAAGATTTGCATGGAGGTTAGGTGGGTTTCTCAAGACATCATGATAAAAAATATCTGTCTGCCCTTTGTCCCAGTTAGCCATATGATTTTTATGGCACTGGCCCCTGGCTTGGCTGTTGAGCCATGGAAACTGTTTTTGCAGGACGTGAGGCGGTGGCCTGTGGCCATCAGTGGAAGGACAAAATCTCCACAGTGGTCTTCCTGTTTCAATTTGGAGCCACCTATATCACCTCTCGGACATTATTGTTGTCCTGGGCTCAGAATCGCCACCCCAGGTCTAGAAGGCACCTAACAGATCCACACTATTTGAATCAGGCTCTGGTTAGCCCCTATCGATCACTTGGTGACATGGGAGTCTGGACAATGGAGTACCTTTACTTTTCGGATCAGAAAACTAACTCAAAAAAACACAGGTGTTGACCCAGAGGCACACAACTGGTTAAAAACAAAGCCAAACTTACAACCATTTTCTGGAGCCAGAGTTCTGAGCCCCTCGTGGCTGTGCCCAGCCGAGCAGTCCCTCTCTCCTGGACACACCAAAGATCTGAGCAGATATTCCCCACAACCCCTCCCAAAGATTTTATTTCAGAGGATAGCATTGAATTTGCATCTCCTGGACAGAGACATTATCTGATCAGAGCACACAGAGATGAAGGGGAGAAGGGGAGAGTGGAGCACATCCTGTCCCACCAGACCTTGAGGATGATGTTCCCACTCAGAGAAGTCAGTTCACATAGAAGACCACATGGCCAGCCCCACGACGAGACACAACGTCCCTCAAAGACCCATAGCCCTAGAGGGGACAACACTGGAGACACAGTGTGGGAATTACCCCCAAACTGATCTCGCTACACCGAGGCATAACACTAAGGGGGTACAGCAGAAGAGCAAGTAAAAGGAGCAGCAAGATCCCAAGGAAATGCTAAAGGTGGACTTTAGGGTCAGGGTTTGGTGCCCCAAAAGACTGGACTATAAAACACTTCTAAAGGCCAACACATAGTCCTTAAACTATCTATGAGCTTTTCTATCTTGTTGACCTTTGTTTTCTTTTATTGTAATTGGATTTTTGTTGTTTTGTTTATTTTGCTGCTTGGTTTTGTTCTTTCTTGTTTTTGTGCATGTTATTGCCTCTACAGGTCTGTCTAAATAAGATAGGCTGAACGAACAATCTGGAGGAGAAAAAAATCGGAACTAGCACATCCTGGAGGACATGCGAGAGAGGGAGGTGGGAAGAAAGGTAGTGGTGTTAAGAATTCCAGAGACAAGGGAACAAAAAGTGATGGAAATCGGTGGTGAGGGGGATGCAGGAGGCCTGGTAGGGCGTGATCAAGGGTAATGTAACCAAGAGGAATTACTGAAACCCAAAGGAAGACTGAGCATGACAGTGGGCACAAGAGGAAAATCAAAGGGTATAGAAGAGTGAGCTGGGAAGCAAGGGCCAGTTATAGATGTCTAAATAAAGGCATGTACATATATTTACAAAGGGGCATGGGGAAATAGATCTATGTCCATATGTTTATAGATTTAGTATTAAGGTAGCAGATGGACATAGGGCCTCCGCTCAAGGACTCGTTCATTGCAAGAACATTGTTCTATTAAATTGGCATTAAACGATGCTCACCTTCCCTACACCATCACTGACCACAAAGCGGCTGCATAAGCAAATGTGATGAAGAAAGCCGATGGTGTCCAGCTACCAAAAGATATAGCGTGTGGGGTCTTAAAGGCTTGAAGGTAAAGAAGCAACCATCTAGCTCAGAAGCAACAGAGCCCACATGGAGGAAGCATACCAGCCCGTGTGATCACAAAGTTTCAAAGGGATAAGGCAACAGGCATCATGAGAACAAAAAAATCTTATCATGGAGAATGAGAGGGGACGGCCGGGTATAGACCCAAAACCTATTTGCAGTGCACTAGACATCCCCTTACAGAAGGATCTCAGAGAGGAGATAAAAGAATACAGGGTATGAGACAGCAAAGAAAAACACAACTTTCCTCAAGTTCTTTTTTTTTTTTGTTTTTTTTGCGCACCCCGCGGGTGCCTGGTGCCGCCCCCTCCCCGGTCCCGCGGCGGCGGCTCGGGGCCGGGGGGGGGGGGGGGGGGGGGGCGGGCGCCAGGGGAGGGGGCAGACACCAGGGGCAGCGGTGGCGGCGGCGGCTCCCGGCGCCATCTTGGGCTGATCGATGAATTGAACAAAGAGGATCAATTTCCGATCAAGCGAGTTATCAATGGGGGCCGGGGAGTGAGAGGGATTTGTCCCTGAGTCGGCCCCGCTTTCCCTGGCACCCCCCTCCTCCCCTCCGCCGCGGCTCCCCGGCGGCAAGGCAGCCCGGCGCCCCCCCGGGGAGGCCGACCGCCCGCAGCCCCCACCCCCGAGCGAGAGGCCGAGAGAGAAGCCTGACCTGCAGCTGCTGTAAATCAAAGCGCTTCCAATATTGAAACATAGATCCCACATTGGCCGCCATCTTGAGACGTATTGAGACGGAGTGAGAGGCTGATAGAGAGGGGGCTGGAGTTCAGGAGCCGCCAGGAGGCAGCAGGCGGGCGGCGCCAAAACCCGGCCTGGAGCCGGCCGCCGCTGCCGCCACAGAGGAGCGCGGACTCCTCCTCACGGCACCACCGCCGCCAGGGCAAGCCGAGCCGGAGTCGGAGTCTGAGCCCGAGGGCGTGGCGGCCGCTGGCCCGGCCTCGCGCGCGGCCGCCCGGCCACGCCCCCCGCCAGCGGCCGAACGAGCGACCCGCCCGTGACCCCCGTCCCTCCCAATCCCCAGCCCCGGCCGGCGGCAACCCGGCTCGACGCGGCCCGGCCCCTCGAGGGCGGCGAGAGGGGCGCTGGAGGGCGGCGAGAGGGCAGCCCCGCCGCCCGCCGAGGCCCAGGCCGGGCTCACCTGGCGCGGGGGGGTGGGGGGGGGCGCGGAAGGAGGGGGCCCTGGCGGCAGCGGAGCGCAGCCCCCCTGCCCGCCTCTACGCCCGGGCGCTGGGTGCCGGCGACGCGCCGGGGGTCGTCGGTCATCCTGCTGGGCGCCCGCCCGCCCGCGGAGCCGCCGCGACCACCTGCTTGAGCCCAGACCCCCGGAAGGCGCAGGCCTCAGCGCACCCGCGCTTGTGCCCGAAGCCTTGACCGTGGGCGGCCCCGCCAGCCGGGGCCTCAAGGACCCAGCACCCCAGAGCGCCCTTGCTGGGGGAGGGCAGGGGCATGGGGAGGCATCAGCCCCTGACCCTCTTGAACTTGCACCCGCCAGCGTCCCACGCTGGGGCCCCAGAGTCCCCGCTCAACACCACCCGGTGACCCAGGGCCCCCTAGCTGTCACCGCCGACTTGGTACTTAGGAGACATGCTCTCTGGAGGCGGTTGAGGCTTGTCTTGTGGCCAATAATCATCTCCTACGCCTTCCTTTCCAGTCACTAATTTGATGTCTTCACTTAAAGAAATGCCCATAAGTTGAGGTTTCAGAGGAGAGCTCCTTGAGCTCCCCAGACAACAAGGGGGCCGAGTGTCACCGTCATTATCCTGAGCTGGGAGGGAACACTAGTGTTCCAGAGGCTGGGAATCCGTCACTGCCTGCCCACAGCACAGACAGAGCAGGTGCTGGTTATAATTGTTTCTAGACGTCCTGCCATGCTCAGTTGAACGTCAAAGCCATAAACGTTGCCCGACTACAATCAAACTGGAGTACGCAGACATTTCTGCATCATTGCCGGGTGGAAATACACTGAGTGGAGTTGGATGAAATGGCAGCAAGTGCTTAAGGAGGGGGTGCTGTGGGAATACCAACAAGATGACTGCTAGTCTCCGTTTCCTTCTCTCGTCTGCTTTGTGTTTTCTTTCAGGACCAGAAGAAATGATGCATATGTAAGGAAAAAACTTTTCATTTCCAGAGGAGTTTTCCACCCCACAATCTACCCGCAGCCTCCTTTGAGCAAGCCAGTAAAAGCTTTTTTTTTTAACCTGCCTTCTCACTATGACAATTTCCGGAGCTGCTATGTGGCTGTGTTTAAAAGTCCCCCTCGGGATCCAGAGTGCAATCCATATCACAAAGGCATCCTCCCAGTCCCAAATAGCAATGTGACCTCATTTCAGAAGGTTGTTCTTGTTTCCATAGACCCAGAATGGAGTTTAAGCTGTTGATCTTGACTGTGTTTGTCGACTCAGCCTCTCATGGGCACCTCATGGGCAGTGGAGCAAACTGTGCCAATCTGTGCTACCACCAGGACTGGGAGAGGAAGCCAACAGTGGTGGGCCATAGGTCAATGTGTGGATGGGGATGATCAGGTCTTTCTTCATTATTCTGTTTCAGTCTGGAAACACCACTGAAGCCTCAGTGTCGTAGCAACACACAAACCTTCACTGACAGTCTGGGGCACATTGGCTGCAAATCAAACCCGGGTCTTCCCGGTGAAAGACGATGAGAGGTCTACCACTGAAGCACCGTGGCCCTCACCTCAAACCAGGGCAGTCATTTCCGGAGTTCAAACCAGACCACAATGCAGGATGACTGAGATTGCCACCAGAATCTGATACTGATGCAGAAAAAAACCTAACTACCATTTTATTGACTCCCAATAGGACAAAGATCTGCCCCTTTGGGGTTTTGAGACTTTAAATCCTTACAGCAGGGGTCGCAACCTGTGGGTCGCGACCCCTTTGGGGATCAAATAACCCTTTAACAGGGGTCATCCAATTCATAACGATAGCAAAATTACAGTTATAAAGTAGCAATGAAAATAATTTTATGGTTGCAGGTGACCACAACATGAACTGTATTAAAGGGTGGCGGCATTCAGAAGGTTGAGAACCATTGCCTTACAGAAATAGACAACCTCATATTTCTCCCACGGAGGGGCTAGTCAGTTCAAACCCCTGACCTTGCGATTAGCAGGTTAATGCATAGTCCACTACACCACCAGGGCTCCTAATGATATAATAAGAGATACTATTGTTAGATCTCTCGTGGGAGAAATACACCTCAGTCCTTGGCTTCGCGTGAGAAAGAATTCACTCCGCAGCCTGGATTGTGATCCAAGTGAGTTTTTTGAGAGAAGAAGTTTCAGGTTTACACAGGCACCTCAGGGCCCCTCACCCCTGCACAGCTTGCCTAGAAGCTGCTGGAGAGAAAGTCACTACGTGGGCTCCAGGATCCTGCCTTTTCTTTCTTTTCTTAAATCGTTTTATTAGGGGCTCATACAATTCTTATCACAATCCATACATACATCAATTGTGTAAAGCACATTGTACACTCACTGCCCTCATTATTCTCAAAACATTTGCCTCCACTTAAGCCCCTGGCATCAATCAAGTCCTCATTTTTACCCCTTCCTCCCCCATCCCTCAAGAAACCTTGATAATTTGTGAGTGGTGATATTGGGAGGGTAGAGGGAGGGTGGATTGGAAAGAGGAAACCGATTACAAGTATCTACATGTGACCTCCTCCCTGGGGGACGGACAACAGAAAAGTGGGTGAAGGGAGACATCGGAGAGGTCAAGATCCTGCCATTTCAATTCCTCCACAGGGAGGCATGGTTGATGGTCCTGGTCAACCCCATTGGCTGGATTGAATTCACCTGGCTCAGATGGGCCAATCCAGGTGTAACACCCACCTAGGTGTACCACCCCTTCCTGGCCGGAAGTTTGAACCTGAGCATATGTAATGGATGACCCACTCCCTATGCTAAGCTACCTAACAGTATTTGCAAGATGCCGAGCAATGTTCTAAGCTTTTTGTATATAATAATTCAATTATTTCACTTAAGAAGCCTATGTGTGGACTGTATTCTTGCCTCATTTTACAGATGAAAAATCAGTGGCACAGGATGATAAAGTCATGAGCCTATGACCACACAGTGAGGAAGTGGAAAGGAGAGATTTGAACCCAGGCTGCAGAGTCCATGCCTTGGGTGCCTACAGCGCCACATAGGACACAGGAAAGCATGGAGCAGACTCGGCGTAAGACCTAGCATGTATGTGCTAGGACTGCATGAGAGTAGCTGCTACTCAGATCCAGAAGAGAATACAAGGCTATTGCAAAAATTATTTTTTCCAAGAGAGGGTGGAATTCTGCATCTTGTGCGAAATCCCCCAACCTGCACATGGCACAGCTACTTCAGAAGGTTCCCAACAATGTGTGCTGTGTGGCAAACCTAACTGAGCTCAGGGGGAGCTGGTCTGTGGGTTATGTTACCCAGAAGGTGAGCAGTTTGAACTCACCAGCCACCACTCCAAGGGAGAAAGAGAAGGCTTTCTGCTCCCATGGACTTACAGTCTTTGAAGTGGCAGGGACCATTTCCATGCAGCCTATGATTAGGATCTAGGAGGGTGAGGGTGGATGGAGTTGGTTGAGACCTGGCTTCAGGGCATTTCCCAGAAGGGCTTCCTGCAGTGACTCTGCCTTCAGGAATGTCTGGTGACCCTGAGGGCAGCAAAGTCCTAAGCACACTCAGGCAGTGGTTCTCAACCTTCCTAATACAGGTCCTTTTGTTGTGGTGACCCCCCCCCCCGACCATTAAATGATTTTCTTGCTACTTCATCACTGTAATTTTGCTACAGTTATGAATTGGACGAGCCCTGTGAAAGGGTCATATGACTCCCAAAGGGGTCGCAACCCACAGGGTGAGAACCACTGCACTAAGGGTTCCCCTTCCGGGCAGCTCTACCAGTGTCTGATGTGCATAGTTCTGTGAGGTGAGAGAAATGAACTCAGTGTCTGCTTCTGGTGACAGTTGATGTGGGTGGGCTTTCTCCCTATGTCAAATCCCTCTCAAGCCATTTGTCACCACAACAGAGGGAGCCACACACATAAAGCAAGAAGAGGAGGCAGCATAGCAGGACGGTAAGCAGAACAAAGATTGAATAAGCACAATTCACTTCAATCATGAATCGGGTGCCCTTGAGATGTGAGGAAGACCCCAGTCTAGTGACATTAGATCAGGTTTAGGGATTGAGTGACGGGACCCTCTTGGCTCTCCTCAGCCCCTATCTTGCTTTCCCATTGACCCTGCCCCTTACATCGTGATTGGTCCTTATTCCAACATGATGGTTGGTTTCATAATCACAACATGTGGGAATGTGTTAGTCGATAGGTTATACAGGCACAGTCTCTGGAATGGGTAAGTGAGGAGGTGTGACTGGTGACATGACTGGTGGAATGGATCATGTGAAGTGATTTGAGATCGTTGTTCAGACCTGATAGGTCATCCAGGCCTCTAGTTGATCCTGGCAGTACTCTAGTTTAAGGAAACAGAATGTTAGGCATTTAAGTCATATTTAAGCTTAAATTTTGAGCAATAGGCTGTGGCTCACAGTGAGAGTCTATGTGGAGACCCTAAATCCATTTTGAGGGGCCACACATTCAGCCACCATTGAGTTCTTTCCTACTGCTGACCGGCAGTGGAAAGCTTGCGTCCACTCCCCGGGCCAGACTCAGCGATATACGGTCGTGTGCACATCCCAATGAAGGTCCCGCTCATGCTCTCACAGGCCCTCCCGCAACTCCATGAATTGATCCGTCTTCAGGGACAGTTTTGTGACAAAGGTGTTTGTTTTCCATGTCTCATTTAAGCTTTCAGGAGCTCAGGTGGTGATGCTGGATAGTGTTGGACTATTAACAGCAAGATCGCTGGTTCGAAGCCACTAGTCATTCCACAGGAGAAAGATGAGGTTATTGCTTCCTGTAAAGGTAGCAACTTCAGGATCCCTACACAGAGTCACTATGAGTCAGAGTCAGCAGGACAGAATGAGTGTCATTTTATTTAAGTAACTGTGGCTGTGGGTCCTTCCGACACCATTGTGGCCTCATGCGGATGCTCTCCTTCATCCAGAACAGCGGTTTGTGTCTTTTTCTTGTGTAAAACATAGCAAAGGAGTTCCTAATAAAATAAAGTTGAATTGGGAGTCTTTTTTCCCTCAAACAAAGTAAATCCATAAATAGAAATGAGACTATGGTGCTAATAACCAGTTGGAGAGTTGAGAGAGCTGAACTCTCAATCCTGGTAGAAACCCATTGTGACTTTAAAAACTTGCTCAAGGTCATCCATAGCCTATGAGGTTGAGTTGAGCAGACACAAAACAGATGTGTTGGGGAGTAATTGTGTACATTAAGTAAACAATTTATCTTTCTAAAGATTCTGTCTAAAACTTACTTTAAATAGTAAGTTTTCCCCTGGGCTAGGGAAAGGTCAGGGAGCTTAACCCCCTAGTATCCACCCCCTCTCAGCATTCATCATGTTAGGCCAGAGGAGCCAAATCACACCCACTACCCAGGGAGCACTGCTTCCAAAAGCCCATTGCCTGTGCCGGGGCAGAGGGCAGGTACCCGGACCAGAAATGCTGACAGAGTGGAACCAGCGGGCTCAGCCCCCAGCTTCCTGAGAGAGCAGCTGTGATGGTTCACTTTTGGACAAATGTCAATGCATGACTTGGGCAGGACGAAAAGCAGATGTGCAGAGGTTGTTCGCTGTATTCCAGAAGTTCACACACTCCCCGCAGGCTCTTTGGTGGCTTCCACCTTCAATCCCAAAAGGCCACTGCCGTCCAGTGGATTCCAACCACAGTGACCCTATATGGAGTTTTCAAGACTGTAAATCTTCATGGGAGCCAGCAGTCTCATTGTCCCCCTTGGGACAGGGAGCTAGCAGCCCGTTTCACCTCCAGGACCCCTTCCTCTCTAATTCTGGATCCAGTCCCTCCAAATATCCTGCCCTGCCCTTGTCTAGGCTTCTTAAATGCGTTCCATGCTGCTTATGTTAGTCTGGGTGCCTTAGCGAAACAAATCCACAGAAACGCGTATGTATAAGAGAGAGTTTTATGTAAAGGGTGAGTGCACATCAGGAAAACATGCCCGCATTTGCTTATGCACCCGCTTTGTCTTCAGCGATCTTGTCGAGATAGGCTGGTGGCTTCTTCCATGTGGGCTTTGTTGTTTCTTAGCTAGATGGCCCCTTGTTTATCTTCCAGTCTTTAAGACCCTGGACACTATATCTTTTGATAGCCGGGCCCAGGGTGCTTAACCACTACACCACAAGGGTTCATTAGCTTGTGACTTATCTCCTGCCATTCACACTAGATGCTCAAAATAGCAGGAAACCAGGTTTCTCCTTTGTGGCCACACCAGGTACTGACAGAACCAAGAACAGAGAAATGCTTAGTTATATATCTTGACTATCATTAGCATATTATATGCCTGGCAATATGTAAGCCTTCGCTCCCCTGACCTCTCACAGTCTCGGTAAAATGAAGCTAATAAAAGTAGTGCTCTCACAAGCTTGGTAGGAGATTAAACAACTCACATCAGGGTACACAGCCTATCAACGAGGAGGCGAGATGAGGCAGTGTGTGGCTGCTGAACCCACACCCTTCACAACACCTGCATTAAAATGACTGAAGGCTATGAGGAACCAGACAGAAGCAGGTTCACACCCCAGATTGAGTCAATTTAACTGCCTATTGTGCCTGACCCTTCTATCTCTGATCTTAGAAATGGGGTTAACAACAACAAAACACTGTAGAAGAAATGTCCAGCAGATGACAGGCACGCGATTAAACAACAAAAAATAAATCACTTAAGTTGAAATTCGAACTCCTGGAAACCCCTCACACACGTGCAGAAAAGGATTGAGCCCATACGGTGTTTCCAGTGCCCCCGTCATTCCCCCCTAAAATGAGCATTTGATAAGGTAATGCCTGGATTGTTCCAAGCCCAAGACTGTGGAGAACTAAAGGAAAACCCAGCATTATGAATCTTTGAGCACAGCCCTGCTGGGAAACCGCCCTGCAGTCACTTGTTGATGACTGGAGGAGGGACAAGAGTAGGGAGAAGAACGAGGACTGAATGTGACACATAAGCAGGGATGGCCTACATTCCATAAAGGAAAAAACTCAAGGTCTGCTTTTCTGGTGCCGGAAAGTTAAAACCCATCTGGTGCAGTTGAAAAGGTGTGTGTGTGTAGTGGGGGGGGGGGGTGTTAGGGAGGAGGGGCGATGAGTCCAAAGGATGAACTCCATCTGCAATTGTGTCCTCAACTGCTTTCCCCTGCTAGCCACACGATATTTGTGGCTGGCCTGCCCTGCTTTTGTTATCAAGCCCAGAGAGGGCAAGAGACTAGCTCGAAGCCACACTGCAACTTGGCAGCAGAATCAGGCCGAGAACTCTGGATGCTTAGAAAGCTTCACACAGACCTGAGAAAGTACCAAGGGAAGACCTGTTCGCTAACTGGGCAGCACTCACTGCATGCCAGCGCTGTTCCAGTGCCCCAGCCAGGGCATTGCTCCCTGTGTCTGTGTGTCTTCAGTGATGCACACAGGTGACGGATTGGCTTTTAATAGCATGCTTGGAAGGTTGAGGCCACCCAGCGGCACCTAGAAAGAAGGGCCTGCAAATCTACTTCAGACCAAGCAGCCTTTCCAGACCCTGGGGAGCACAGTTCTTCTTGGACACACAAGGAGGCCAGGAGTTGAAGTTGATTCCATGATGTAGTTGATTCCATGGTTCCCGGTTGTAGCTATACCTAGAGTCCCATCCACATTCATGTTTATATCTCTTCACTCCATGGGGTGTTCATGGCTCCAACTCTTCTGAAGCAGACCACCAGGATTTTGTTTAAGAGGCCTCTGGATAGGTTTGAACTGCCAACCTTTTAGTTTGTAGCTGAGTGCTAAACAACTTGTGCCATGCCGGGTGCTAAGCTCAGAAACTCAGTCGGTGCTTCATGATCTCAGTTGGAATTATAGAGAGGGTCAGTGATGACCCATTGACTGCTGGGTAATTGTTGATGTAGTCTCCCTGTGCAGACATGTAAAGTACCTGAAAACTTAAAATCCAACTCATTGAGTGCATCATCCTGCCGTGCGCCAGCCCAGCAGCATGCTCTGCTGGGGACATTTGGCCATGCCTGGAGACATTCTGAAGAAGGGAGTCCCACTGCCATCTAGTGGGCTGAGACCAGGGATGCTCGCTTAGCATCCTGGTGCAGGGAACAACACAGCCCCACAAGAACGATGTTGGCCAAAATGTCAGCAGAGCTGCCACTGGGAAAATGGTCTAGTCCAAGCGCTGACCTTCGTAGAGGAAGAAAGCCAATCCAGAGCAGCTAAGTGACCTGCTGTGGGTTGCACAGCCTGATTCCAAGCCCAGTACTATACCCAAAGCTGTTACCACGCCCAAAATTAAACAGCAATAGCTGCCCAAAGGCCTCTTAGTTTGAGGACCAAGTAAGACAGTAAATGAGAAAGCCCTTTGACAAATGTGGCATGCTGCACAAACATGAGATGTTATTACCCAGGATCTTTTGATATATGTAAATAGATCTTGTACCAGGTCAGTTAATTTTCCAACTGCTCTATCTGAGCTTTCAGATGGCAGCACCTCTGTCCAACCCAGGAAAGGACTCCTGTGCAGGCTGAGCAGCCCTGGAAAGCCTCATGCCTGGCTTCTCCCACCCCTCAGCTAATCTCCAAGTGATTAATAAGGGCTCTCACTATGTTGTGCCTCCCAGCTGACAGATACTAGGCTATCAAAGCATTCGTATCACCTCCTTGATGCCTGAGGAGGAATATAGTTTCATGTGTGAGAGTGCCCCAACCCGCGGGACTCAGTTATTCGAGGGGTTCCAAGGAGGACCCAGCCTGAAAGAGAAACGGGCGAGAGAGAGGAGCGAGACCAAGCAGATTCTTGTCAAGGTCTGAGTTTATTGCTACACAAGCCTCTCTATAAAGGGTGAGGCAAACAAGGGAGTTCAAAGGGGAGATAAAAAAAAGGAAGGGCGGGGGTGTAGAGCACACAGGGCAGGCGGCCGCAAGTCTGCAGTTGGAATGTCCGGTGCTGGAGCAGACAAGGGTGGGCCATCTGGTGTGTGTCAGGGTAAGATAAGGTTGAGGTGACGTGGCTTTAGCCCTGCTGGGCAGGCAATATGGCCTTGGTTTTGTCAGGCTGATTATGCCCGGTTCCCAACATGAGAGAAGCCAGGAATATCTCCTCTCACAACTGTGCAGCAAACGAGATCAGATCTCCCAATCTGATTTTCAGCCCTCCTGTCTTTCCAAGTGAAGTGGATGGTCCATTTCACATTGTCTCAAGTCTTTGCACATTGCATGCCAACATTGCGACACAGGGCGCGGCTGTGGGTCTTAGTAGACAAAGCCCCCACCCAGAACCCTGCCCTCAGAGCTCCTTGGTCACCCTGCACAATGCAGGTCCAGGCCGGGCTCCACACTGCAAGGCGATCAACCCTGACCCTCCAGTGTGGCCGTCCTCACACGCTCCCACATCCACCTAGAAGGACTGGAGATGAGAGATTCCGGAAGCTCCCTGCCTCATCTGCCTCCCTCCCCAGAGCGACAGAGCAACTGTAACTGATTAGGCAGGATGCAGCCTCGTTCCCAGTCCCCACCCTCTCTGGGAAAGCAGGGATGTCTGGCACCTCATCCAAGGCCTTTCCCCTGTGATCTCATTACTAAGGAGCTGCTCCTCTACCGCCCACCTCCATCACCTCATCTACATATGGGGGAGATGAGTATGTCTTCTTTGCTGCTCCTTCCCTGAGTCCACCCCAGGAGCTCCCTGAACAGATCACCAATCACTTCTCATTACACCTGCAGCAGCCGTCAGATACTGCTGAACAGAGACAGGCGCCTCCCCTGCTGCTGCCAGGCTCCAGTGCACATGTGCACACACACGTGCACACACATTGTACAGGCACACTCACATGGACACACAAGCATGCACACCCATGTGCACAAACTTTGTTCAGAGGTGGGAATTCTGCCCATTTTAGCCTCTAATATTGCAATCAGAGAGTGATAGAACAATGAAAGATGAAGGTGGATGAAGGAAGATCTATTTATTCCCTTACTTGTTACATAACCATTCAGGGCTCTTTTTTTATCCGTACAAACACACCACCACACCATCAACAATCATCAAGTAGATGTCATGTATGCAGTGCTGCCCTATTCAAGGCGGTGCTGAGTATGTGAGGAGGATTCTCTCTAAAGCACAGCTCTGAGGAAGTCTGTCTCCTTCGCACTTTTACACACACAGGGTGAGGAGCCTGCAGGAGGCTCCGTGCGTTGGGTGAAGCCACACGATGAGTGAGGAGACCGAGTGTGTAGCCAGGGGAGTGAGAGCGCAGAGTTCACCACTTCACCACCATGCTGGTGTGCACAATCGATGAAAGGGTGGCTGCCAGCAGCAGGACAGAAAAAAAGTAAAGCATGTAACTTGTGGTTTTATCTCTGGCTTACTTCCAAAAGGAATTGTTTTTGTTGTTCTAAAAAGCTTTATACCGAGAAAAAAAAAAGAAAGAAAGAAAGCTTTATACCTCTATAAAAACAAAAGGCTACTGCTGTCAAGCACCTTCAGACTCAAGCCAGAGGAGAGCTCTCCCAGTGGGCTTCCAAGCTGAAAATCTTCACAGAAACACAGTACCTCCTGTGGAGTAGCTGGTTGGTTCAAGCCAGCAACCTGGCAGTTAACAAGTACGTCCCTTGTACCTGTAATACCTGTATAAAGTGTATTAAATATGAACTACTCCTGGTGTGTAATTTTAAATTGAATTATTGTGCCTGGAACTTTTTTTTTAATAGCTAAGAATGGTGAAATGAGACTCCTTTAGATGTTATGATAAGAATACACACTACACAGGGCTTGGACCCAACCCAGCTTAATTCAAAGGAAGGCAGATTTATTTTCTTCTGCTTCCCAGAAGGTTCCCCAGCAGAACGTGTGTTAAACAAAATTGTTTAGCTATGGAAAAGAGCAATCTCCTCTTGGGAAGATCCTGGTAGAAGGGGGCTTTGGTTACATATCCAGCTCAACCCAGCCCCAGAGGCCTCGTCATGTTTTATTTTGTTTTGCCCTTGACACTGATTGTCTTGGGAACTGTGGCCCCCGAGCAATGGCCAGGAAGTCAGGTCTTCTTGATGTAAATCCTCTAATATCCCCTACAATGATTTTCAGTGCCAATGGTAAGGCCCGCCCAGTGGCTGCCACATGCCCCTGAGCAAACACGTCAGAGCAGATGAGAGCATGAGACAGCATTTAAGAGAACGGTAGGCTGGCCTTGACTTAGCTGTTTGGCCTCTCCTCAGAAGTCATTTGTGACACTGACTGTCATGGGTTTCATTAAGAACAAGTCTATCTCTACCAAAGAAAACTGCAAGGTAAGAGGACTTTCAGCTCCAGCTACATATGTCTCCAAACTTACTTACATATTGTCCTGTTTTCAGAAGAAAAAAAATTTACTCAGTGCCTCCCGGGCAAATAAAAACTTTGGTACTACAACCTACAATCCCAGATAAAGTGTAGGTATCTGCTTTGGCAGCTCCCCTGGATCGAGCTGCTCCGGTAGCTCTCCACAAAAACCCTGTGAAGAGATGATCAGGCAGGATAGCCTAGTCTGTTCTGCAGAAAGAAGCTACCCCTGAAACCTCAGTGGCTTAAAATCTAGAAGTTTATTTCTTGTTCATGCAAATTCTGACGCTGGAAGGGCAATTCTACAGGGTGTTTGTCCTGCACACCGTCCGTCAGTGATTCGGGCTGCTTCACAAATATGGTGCCACCAGATCAAAAGGTGGATTCCAGGTCATCACAGAAGAGGAAGAGAGAAGTGGGGGTTGTGGATCAGTCTTTACATGCTTTGACACTTTAGTTGACATAGATCGCTGGATAGGGCTGCTTATATAAAGGTTATCAGTTCAAACCCACCTAGCTGTACCACAAAACGAAGGGGTCATCTGCTTTCATAAAGGGTACAGCCTAGACAACCTCATGCAACAATTGTACTCTGTACCACAAGGGGTGAGCATGAGTCAGAACTGACTTGAAGGCAACAGGATTTGGGGTGTTTTTGTTTGTTTGTTTGGTTGGTTGATTGGTTTGGTTTGCTGAGTGGGAGGTGGTTCTACCTACAGCATATTAATCTGAAGTAGTCACTTTAGGTTTTTTTTGTTTGTTTTTTGAGAGATGTGGAAAAGCTCATTGGCTTTAATGGGGAATTAACTCTGCCGCAGACGGCCTCCTCAAAATTTCCCTCCCGCTTCATAAACTAGCAGAGATTTTCAATGAAGGAGCCTGCAGGCACCCGCTGGACATCTCCTTGCAAGGTCAGTCCTTTGGAGCCACTGGGAGGGAGAAAAAAGAGACTTCTATTCCTGTAAAGAATTCCAGCCCCAGAAATCCTCAGGGGGCAATTCTGCCCTGTCCTCTTGGGTCGCTATGAGTCCGAATTGAATTTATGGCTATGAGTTGAGTTTTAATTCCATTCACTTACTGCTATTGACAGATTGCTAGATTAGGGCTTGTCTTCCCAAATGCCAGCACTAAACGAAAATGAGCTGTCCGGGCCACAACAAAGGGGTTGGAAATAAATCAGGCACACTCATCAGATACCTATGGCAAAATTCAGAACTGAGCATGCTCTGACCCAAGTCATGTAGACCCAGGTGGAAGGTCCACCTGGTCATACAGAATAGGACTTCACAAAATTGCACCAAAATCAACCAGTACGATCGACCAATGCCCTCCAGTGGTGTTGGGAGGTGATAGAAGTAGGCCTGGGCTCCTTGTCGCCCTCCCTTGTTCACGTGCTCTGCAAGTGGAGGGTGAGGCCCTTGGGGGTTCCTGCCGTGGCTCCTCAGCTGGTTCTGCACTCCTGCTCAGGTATTCCTCCCATGAAACCGCCATATTCAGCTGCAAACTTTCCCCACCCCTGCCATGCAGCCCGGCGTGCTTTCCGGAGATAGTGGGGACTTTTGGGGACTGCGATACCTGAAACTTTCTTTCATAACATTCACTTGGATTTACAAAAGTGCTTCTGCCATATGAATTCTTTCAGCGTTGCTAAGCAAGAACTGAGGTCAACCACCCCAGAAACCTAACACTATCAAGTCGATTCTGACTTATATCAATCTAGGGGGTCCTCAAACTATGGCCTGCGGACCACATGGCCCTCAGAGGACATTTATTCAGCATGCCGGGTGTTTTTGCCCCTTTTTTTTTTTTTTACTTCAAATTAGGTATGTGCAGTGCGCATAGGCATTTGTGCATAGTTTTATTTTTAAACTATAGTCCGGCCCTCCAGCGGGTTTGAGGGACAATGAACTGGCCTCCTGTTTAAAAAGTTTGAGGACCCCTGAAAGGACAACGTAGAACTATGCCTGTGGGTTCCCGACGTTCTAAATCTTTACAGGAGCTGAGAACCGCATCTTTCTCTGTGAGCCATAGCGGATTCCAACTGGCTGGCCTCATGGTCACACACATTCCACCAGGCTCCTTGAGCCTTAACTTGATAATTTAATGAAACGATACTTCTCCAAGTCACACTGTATCAAGGTCTATAATCTTGCTATTCTAATATCAAATTTAAAATAAGGAATATAGTTAAGCTCCAAATCCATAAGCAATAAGATCATTGAATCTCTTTGGACACTATTACTTAAAAAAAGAAAAAAACTCTGTCCAATTATTTTCAGCACAGAAAAGCTTCCAGTGTTTACAGCTTAGTATTTAATTGCTTTTTCTCTTCTTCTTTTGCATTGGTGAATCATTTTGAGCTTATAATAATGTCAAAATAAATAGTTTCCAGAGCCTCCAGGCATTCACTGTGTAATGATCATTTAAAAGATTTCTTGGTTAGAGGGTCCTCAAAAGAATAAAAGGCGTGTCCGCATCCCTGGTCATTTCTATATTCAAAAGAAGAAATTGCTCATCAAATGCTACAAGCCAATTTCTTTCTTCAGCCAAACTGCCCATTTTAGCATCACTGAATTAAGCAAATGGTTCTACATTTCAAAGTCAACAATGATACTCTTTTCCCTTTAACACGAGCATCTTAAACAGCTCAAAAAATAGTCGAGCTCTTTATTATGGCTTTTCCTGAGAAAGCTGTTTCGTTGTTTATTTTATTTATTCATCTAGACTTTCATGTTAAGATTTGTGTATTTTAAGTTCTGCTAGTCAGGACATTTTAAATGGAGCCAGATTTTTTTTTATACTGTGTCTTTTAAAATATAATGAGACTGAGCAGTACATCCGTTAATAAAATATAAAGTCTTCCTATTTCTGTTTGTTTGTAATTTCCCTAAGGATAACTCTTAATGTAGTAAAACCAAAACCCGCCATAATGAATTACATTTGGTCTACTGGGGGTTGTGGCCAACCTTTTGATAGAAAAATCCAGAGACTCCCTTCTGCATCTCCTTTCCCAACCAAACCCCGGTGGCTGGAGGCTGGAAGGAAGAAAGAGGCTGGGCTGCTGGGGCAGGGTGGGGAAGGGGTAACCTTGCAGATTATTTCAAATTCTACTCTGAAGGCAGAAAGTTATCCAAGTGAGATAGCTAGAGATTCACTTCCTTAGAAAAAGATTGAAATTAATGTGTCCCTTAGAAAAGCCAAAGGAAAAAAGTCGTTATTAATTTAGGCAATTGAAGAACTTTGAAAGCCATGTCTAGTACATAAAAACACCTGTCCCTAGAGCCCATCGGCCTAGGAAACTGAATTTTTATACCATGTAAAATAAAGGAAGGTCATTTCTTAGACTTGCTCAACAGAAGATTGTCATTTTAAACCGGTTACTGTAATGAGAAGCTGGGTTTTCGTAAAAAGGACTGAATGCTTGAGTCAGTGTGAAATGAAATTAGAGATGCATGTTCTGCGCATGGCGGCATTTCCGGAGGAGTCTGTGTTCCTGTGACTGCTCTCGATCTGTCTCGTGCCTTCTGGGAAACTCACAGCGTGGTGCCCACATCTAGTCTCTCGGACTTTCTTGCCAGCTTTGGAAAGGTGTTGAGTCTGTTGGATCTGCTGCACAGAGACAGCATGCAAGTGGACCCTTCCCACATTCCTCAGAGAGCAGCCCCCCAGTGTAAAGCTGTGGGTGAGGTTTGATGACCTTTGCCCCTTCATCATCCCGCATTCTTTGAGGGACCCAAGCGCTCCCCCGAGGCATTACCGGAGAAGCAGCTACCCCATAGTTTCCAGATGGTGGGTATCAGCCTGTGTGCTCATTGGGATCGCCAGAGAGCTGTCCAAAAGACATCTTTGTCCCATCTCCACTGAGTCCGATTTTATTGGCCTGGAATGCAGCCTAGGTGCTTGGATTTTTTTCTCTCTCATAAGTTTTTATTGTGAATTAGGTGAAGGTTTACCAAGATCATCAGTTTTTTATTCAACAATTCATACCCATTGTGTTTTATGCCACTTATTGCAATCTCCACAATATAATATGACTTGTTCCACTCCCTACTTATGTCTTCTGTTTCCCTTCCTCCTCTCTTCCTACCCTTCTGAACTTGGGCCTTGGATTAATACTGCCCTTTTGAGATCAAATGGTTTGCTGTTTTCAGGTTTGCGTGCCTCACTTGTGTAATTGCTCCCATTATAGACCAATCTATTATTTGGCTGAATATTGAACCACAGGTAGGAGTTCATTTTCAAACTTAGTGAATAAGGACCATCGTTTCAGAGGTTCTGTTAGTCCCTATCCAGCCAATAAGCCTGGTCTCTTTTATGACTGTGAATTTTGCTTCACTATCTAGGACCTTTGGATGTGATCCCTTTCAAAGAAGTTGGAATTGATAGTTGGAGATCATCTAGTTATTCTGTGCTCAGAGTCATGAAGTCTAATGTTCATGTGGTCCACTCACCACTCTTTCCTCCAGAGTGAGGGTGACAATACTTGCCACCTAGATGGCCACTTGTGAGCTTCTGAAATCCAGCTGCTACTCACCAGCATGGATGTCGAACATAGTCTTTACAGTCTAGGTAATGACAATTGTTCTTGGTGTCCTTCACAACTATAATCCCCAGCCCCCCAGCCCAATAAAGCACTCCCTCCAGTTGTTCGGTTATGCCTAAGGAGTTTTGATAACTTCATCTTCTGTGTGCTCCGGAATATTCAATTCCCTGGATGGTCAGAATGGTCAGTCAGGGCTCAGAATCTTGGTGTTAAGGCTTCTGGTGAGATCCTGGCACATCAGACACAGAGGTTGTGAGGCTAGAGGATGGGCAGAAGGGGATCATACTGAGTCTAACAAGGAAAGAAAAGGAAATGAAGGATATAAGCAATTAAAAGCAAGCGCATAAATAGATACAAATACACAGATGGCCCTTGCAACATTATTCCCAATCTCGCAAACGTGTCAACGGTCTAAATACCCATCAATAGGTGAATGGATAAGTCAAACATGTTGCCTACGGTATATACAATGGACTACTACTCAGCCATAAAGAGAAATGAACTCTTGACACAGGCTACAAGAGGAATGAACCTCATAAGCATTATGCTGAGTGAAATAAATCAGCTTCAGAAAGGACACATTTTGCTTAATTCCACTTACAAAAAATATCTAGGCTAGGAAAATGAATAGAGACAAACATCTCCCAATTGTTTCCAGGGATAGGTAGGAAGGTAAGTATGGTTGTCACATAATGCCATGTCAATTGGACAAATAAGTGAGGTGGAGTCTTTCTTATACCTATATGAGTGTCCTTGGATTTATTTCTCTAGTCAACCCAGCCTAACCCAGTAGGGCCTGGAGGGGAAGTGCCATCCCTGAGACGATACTGAGCTTCCATAAGGGTGATGACATAATTTTGGAATGGGTAAGGATGATATATGAACAACATGCAGAATGCCACTTAATTATAATCTTGTAGAGCGTGGAAGTGACGAATGTTTTGATGCATGTATATTTAGTATGATTTTTAAAGAGTGTACGCAAAAGAGCAATATGGCAAGTCTGTGTTGCCATTTGCTGTTGCTCAGCTAAAAGCGATTCGGGCCTGTGTAGTTCAAAGGGAACCACAGAGGCTCAGGAGGAAAGCTGGTACCATCTCCAACTGAGACTTGTCTGACCAAATGCAGAGTCTCCCTTCAAGTAACTGACAGGTCAGAGGCAGCTCATCTCTGCTGCAGAAGCAATGATTTGTCTCAATTCCCAGACCACTGTCACAGCCATGTCTTGTTGCTCTCGGTGCCCCCCTTCCCCACCACAATAAGTCACTAGAAAGCCATGCTTCATTTAAAAACAAACAAATAAAACCCTTCTGCCTCCATCCTGGCACTGTTTCAGCTTATTTAGCATCATAACATATGTCATCTGTTTCCCTAAACAATCTAACATGGACATGGCACGATGGGACTGATGAGTTAGGCAAATGAGAACCAGCCTGCCCTCTGAACACACACGATGGCATTTGACTTGCTGTCAGTAGATGCTGTCGCGTTTCTTCTCCTCTTTCATGGAAAATAAATACAGAAAAGAATGAGGACATGAAAAGGGCTGCAAGATGTTTAGCTCTGGTCTTTCTAGAAAGTGTAGAAAAAAAGTATGTGACCCCTGCCTGCCTTTAGATGCCCCACTCCTCTGGCAAACAAGGATTGCACACTGACCATGGACAAGACATCTGGATCTGGGGGGAGGATATAACAATTGCCCCCACCAGCAAAGAGTTTCCAGATTTACGGGACTACACAGGCCAGGGAGCAGCTCATAAAAAGAACAAGAAGAATCACAAAGGAGGGTGTGCTCCAGCACCACTTCGTCCAGCTGCAGGCACATGAAGGCAAAGTTTCTTTTGCTTTCAGTCAAGTTTATGATTTCCGCTGCATCCCTTACCAACACCTTCACGAAGATCTAGGTTCTTGGGTTGTTTCGCTCCAGGGCGGACATCTCCTTGGTAAAGCTTTATGGACAGCTCATGGTCCAAGAATTCCACCTATATGTTTTGAAAGGGGCCACGTTAAAACCCCTGGCTCAGACTTTCAGGACTGGGCACAATACAGCAAACCCACCATGGGGACAGCAGGATTTGGTAACACTCTCATCTCCATCACAACCTGGACCTGGCAAAGCTATTTTCTTCCACTCACCATCTTTCAATCAATATTTACTCAGCTATTAGTTGCTCCCCAGGCTCAGCATCAGAAAAGTGTTCAAACGTTACCGAATTGTCCATCTAATGGTAGAGGTCTGTGCAAGGGATATGAGAGCAAGAGGCTCAGAGATGATCAGTGGGTAACGAGAGAGGGATTCACCTTTATCATTTGTAGAAAGCCCCTGAGGCTTAGTCACATTGGCAGACTTTCCCTGGAGCAAGCAAATAAAGCTGCTCCCGGCTCAGCTCCATTCCTGATCTGGTCTTGCCATGAGACTATCCAGGCTTTGTCCCAACCCCACGTTCTGGAAACCACGAGTGGAAGGAGGTGGATCTTGGGGATACCATGGAAAAGAATGGGCATTGCACAACACTTCATTGTACTCATATGGAGCTTATACAAAGGCCAAGAGATAGAACCAGGTGAGACTGTGAACAGGACAAGGTGATACTGCATGGTTTAAAATCAGAAAAGGTGTACATCAGGGTTGTATCCTTTCACTGTTCTTATTCCATCTGTATGCTGAGCAATTTATACAAGAAGCTGGTCTATGTGAAAAAGAACATGGCATCAGGATTAGAGGAAGACCCAAGTAATGTCATTAGGAATATTTTCTCACTAAAAATTTTAGGTCATGGCATCAAAAAAGTGTCATTTTAACCTAAATGGGTTTTTAGACCAGTGAAATAACAGCGAGAGTGAGTCAGCATTGTGCACAGAATTGAGCGATACTGGTTCTTTGGGAAATTCATAATCCAATACTGACACTGCTGAGATAAAGAATGACAGTGAGGAAGATTCTACACCTGAGCTCTGTGATGGGCCAACGTGGTGCTCTACTCTCTTCAGGAATGGATGAGCCAGCTCCACCAAGATTCCCCTTTACTGGAGCACCTGCTATGTATGTAGACGTTGAACACAAGAACGCTTTGGCGTTCCTACAATGATTTCTGACCGATGAGGTCATCGAAAAATTGATTATGATAGCCCGGAGGTTTACTTTCAGGTTTTAACCCCTCTTCAGTTAATTTCTGTGCATGGGGGAAGGTTTGGGGCTTGCTTCATTTTCCTACATATGGTATCTCAGTTTGTCCAACACCATTTGTTGAGCAAGCAGAATTTGTCCCTTTGGATATTTCTGTGTCCTTTTTCGAAGGCTAGTTTCCTGTTGACTGGTGAATATATGTGTAGCTTTTCTGTTCGAATCCATTGATCTATATACCTCTCAGTGTACCAATACACTGCTGTCCCTTAGGGAAAAACAACAACAAAAGTTGTATGAGCCCCTATATAATGATTTTTTTTAATGGACGATGAACTATTTTCCAGGCCAGCACTATCCTATGTTTGAGCACATTGCTGCAGCCACTGTGTCAATCCATCATGCCTTATAGCCTGCGGTACTCATGTTCAGGTATAGTGTTCTGCCATTCACAAGGTTCACACTGGCCAGTTCTTTCAGAAGTGGAAGACCAGGTCCTCCTCCCTCGTCTCTGTCTGGAAACTGCTGAAGTCTACCTGCAGTGAGTGACCCAGCAGGCATTTGAACTACTGGCTGCAAAATTTCCACCATTACAGCCAAATGCAGGCCACCACAGTACAACAGACAGTAACAGCATCTTAACACCACACAAAGGCTCCTCCCTGGGGAGACCACGTGTTCAGGCAATTGCTGCTGTTACACATGTAAGTGGGGGCTACATGAAGTCGCACCATCTCCTGTGGCCCTTCCAGGAACAGGCCATTCTGCTGTTGTTTCTACTGGACTTAGGCTCAGCTGCCAACCTGCCCTCTGCACGCATTCTTCTCCTTACCCTTCCATGTCACCTTCTCTTTGCCCAAGTCAATACTGCTGGTCAGTCACCTACTGGTGGATGCTTGCTTCTGAAGTTTCTGAACCACATTTCCCCATGGTTATGAGACATTGCTGCTGCCACTGCGAGCATTTAACAGGTTACTTTACACCTTCAATGAGAAATCTAGGGGAATAGAAAGAAAGCTTCTTCTTTCTCCCAAGGAGTGGGTGGTGGTTTTGAACCGTTTCCCTTGAGGTTAGCAGCCCAATGTGTAACCCACTACACCAGTAGAGCCTTGGTGGCACTGTCCAGCAATTATTAGACTGCTAAATATGAGGTCAGGGTTTCAAACCTACCAACTTCTCCTTGGGAGAACGATAAAGCTGTTCCCATAAAAGACTGACAGCTCCAGAAGCCCTCTATAGGGTGGCTATGAGTTGGAATTTTGCGGTCATTTAGGGCTTTTTGGTGGCATGTGATTTTTTAGGGCTTTTAGGTTGTTTGTGGACGTTCAAGGTGTGTTTGGGGCATTCGGGTGGTTTGGGGTTTTTAGGGTGTTTTATAAGATTTTAGGGAGTGTTTAAGGGATTTAGGGGTGGTTTTTTAGAGTGTATAGGTATTTTTCAGCACAATATGGTGTTTTTAGTGATGTTACAGAGTTCCTTAGGGATTTTAGGGTATTTTTCATATTATATGTGTTTTTTTCCCCCAGCATTTTAGGTTTTCTTAGGGCTTTCATGGTGTTTTCAGGGCATATATGGGGTTTAGGAATGTTTAGGGTTTGGGAATCTTCTAAGGATGATTTTTGGAAGTTTCACATGTTTGGGTGGGCATTTGGTGTTTTTTTGTGGCTTTAGAGTGTTTATGGGATCCTGTCAATTTGCAGCTTTAATTCCGCAAAGAAAAGTCAGACAGCAAGCCAGAAAGGAGCAGGAAATGAAGGGGAAGCCCAGGCCACATGTTACAGCTGCCAAGTCCGGACAACCTAGGTGTGGTCGTTGGCTACCTGGGACCGGGAGTGGGGCTGTGCTCCTGCCCAAGGGTGCTAGGGAGTAAACCAATCTCAGCTGGACGTTTGGCTTTTCTACTAATTAGCCGACTCCATGAACTTTCCCAGGGGCAGCTGGCGAATTGCCAGGGGAACCCAGCTAGACCCCCCACACAAAAGCACAGGGATGGTTACAGGAACAGGAGGTTTCACACAGTGGATGTGCAGGGCTTGGGGTCGGGATTGGGGGCCAAGGTGAGGAAGGGGCAGCAATAAGGCCTGGTCCCAAATAATCAGACACTGAGCAATAAAAGTACAAGGACTGCCAAGAGAACATGGGGACAAAGGATGGCTGGACTTCATTTGATATCTTTGGACGTGCTGTCAGGAGAGACCAGTCCCTGAAGGGACATCAAGTCCATGAAGGACATGATGCTTGGCAAAAAGTGGAGGACGGGCAATAAAACAGCTCGAACCAGTGGCTACATCAGTGGGCATAGTAACAATGGTGAGGATGGTTCGAGACCTGGCAGTGTTTTATTTTACTGCTTGTGTTTTTCTAGAACTGTCTTTCCTGGATGCACGAGGAAGGATAACTGTGCTTGTGGGAAGCAAATGCACAGTGGGCAGCGCTTTGGCCAACATAGGTACACCACCGGCACACAGTGCCCCCTTACTTGGCATCCAAAGTGACAGGATTTGTCTTTCCCCAGAGCTCTCCAGCCCTGGGGGAAGCGGCCCTGCCTTCGGCGCACCCCCAGGGGGCAGCACTGCTGCTCTCTCACTGGCTACATCTGTGAGGACCCAGAGAGCAGCTCCTTTCTGCTGCTCTCCTCTCAGACTTCTGCCAGAAGCCTTGGCTCGTCCTGGATCCTCCCTTGATTCCCACTCTGCACCTTTGGGGACGCCCAGCCCATTAACTCTCTCCCATCCTTCCTTGCTGCCTCTTGTCCAGATGCCTGAGCTGGGCTTCAAGTAGTTGTAATGTTATGCTTAGGTGAGATGTGTTCAGCTTGTTTACTGTCTGTATACAAGAAAAGAGTTCAGCCCAAGACATCCACCCTTTTGTTCCTCTATGGAAAGCCTGTTACGTGTCATAGTCTTCTCTCTGTGCAGTGCTTTCCTCTGCTGCTGATGCTTTTACATGAAATAGGACTCGGTGTGTCACCGCTACAGGAAATTATCTCTGAAAAAATAATATGCCCAGAACTCAGAAACAGTGTCAGCTTGCATCTGGCATCATGGAAGCATCATGGGTGTGTTTCCATTCATTCGCTCCTGAGTGTCACATGTTAAACTCAGTGCATAGCATAAACAGCAGCAGGCACAAACTGAGACAAAGCACACCCTTTGCTGTGAAGCACATTCCGACTCCTGGCTGCCCCTGTGCCACAGAGTAGAACTGCCCCACAGGGGCTCCCTAGCTGTCATCTTTACAGAGGCACATGGCCACACCTCCCTTTTGGGAAGCCACTGGGTAGGTTTGAACTTCAGGGTTGTAGTAGTTGATATTGTAGAGCCCTGGAGTCAGTTCGGATTCATAGGGGCCTGTGCACTAGAGAGAGAAACAAAGCCCAGTCCTGCGCCTTCCTCGCACTTGTTACTGTATTTGAGCCGATTCTCGCAGCCACGGTGTCAATCCACCTAAGTAAGGGTCTTCCTCTTGTTTGCTAACCCTCTGCCAAAAATGATGCCCTTCTTGCAGGACTGGTTCCACCATAGTAATATGTCCAAAGTACCTGAGACAACGTCTCCGCATCCTCTTTCAGATCTCCTGCCTTTAGTTTGTCAGCTCACTTCGATGGAGTCGATGCTGAGCCATAGCGACTCTATGAGATCAGAGCAGAACTATCTCTGTGGGTTTCCCAAAGGCTAACTCTATGGGAGTAGAACGCCTCATCCTTTTCTTCTGAGGACTGACTGGTGGTTCCCCACTGCTGACATTACAGTTGACACCCAAGGCATAAGGTACTATGCCACCAGAAGTCCCTTGCCCCTGTGCAATAACCAACACCACCTACACACAAAACCCACCCCTTCTCTGTCAGTTTGATGTATGGTGATGGCTTGAGTTGCTATGAAATTGGAAGCTACTAGGGGGAACCCGACAAAAACTACAATTTTTTCAAAACTATGCATTTAAATTTTTTATCCCCTTCATAGTACTCTCCATTACACTTCACACATTTGTCTAATCTGTGATTACATTCTTGGAAACATTTTTCAAACTCAGCAGTTTGGGTGACACCCTTGTTTTTTCCCCCCCTCTTCTGTGTTGTCAAACCACTGTCCTTCATTCATGGAAACAGAAAGAAGTCACATGGAGTGAGTTCAGGTGATTAGGATATGAGGGACAAGAGAGGCATGCTTTTTTGGGGGATGTTTTCATACTGTTATTTCTTTTCTCTTTTTTTATAATCAATTTTTGGGGCCTCATACAACTCTTATCACAATTGATACATACATCATATTTGTACATTCATTGCCCTCATCATTCTGAAAACATTTGCTCCCCACTTAATCCGCTGGCATCAGCTGATAATTATTCCCCATCCCTCATGAACCCTGAATAATTTCTAAATTATTATTTTGTCTTATCTTACACTATACAATATCTCCCTTCAGCCACTTTTCTGTTGTCTGTCCCCCAGGGAGATGGTTATATGTAGATCCTTGTAATCGGTTTCCCCTTTCCATTCCTCCCTCCCTCTACCCTCCTCGTATCGCCACTCTCACCACTGGTCCTGAAGGGATCATCCGCCCTGGATTCCCTGTGTTTCCAGTTCCTATCTGTACCAGTGTACATCCTCAGGTCTAGCTAGATTTGTAAGGTAGAATGGGGATCATTTTAGTTGTGGGGGAAGAAGCATTTAGGAGCTAGAGGAAAGTTGTATGTTTCATTGTTGCTACAGTGCACCCTGACTGGCTCCTCTCCTCCCTGCTACCCTTCTGTAAGGGGATGTCCAATTATCTACAAATGAGCTTTGGGTTTTCACTCCACACTCCCCCGTATTCACAAAGATATGATTTTTTTGTTCCGATGATGTCTGATACCTGATTCTTCCGACACCTCGTGATCACACATGCTGGTGTGCTTCTTTCATGTGGGCTTTGTTGCTTCTCAGCTACATGACCACTTGTTTAACTTCAAGCTTTTAAGACCCCAGAATGTATAACTTTTGATAGCCGACCACCATCAACTTCAGTCACCACATTTGCTTATGCACCCATTTGCCTCCAGCAATTGTGTTGGGGAGGTGAGCATCCCGGAATGCCACTTTAATACAACAAAGTATTTTTGCATTGAGGGAGTACTTGAATGGAGGCCCAATGTACATCTGTTACCTTAATACTAAACCTATAAATATATGCATATAGATCTATTTCCCCATCGTTATACATAAATATATTTACATATGCACATGCCTTTATTTAGACCTCTATAAATGCCCTTTGCTTCCTACCTCTTTCCTTGATTTCCTTTTACTTTCCGATTGTCCCACTCTCATGTTCAGCCTTCATTTGTGTTTCAGTAATTCCTCTAGGTTACATTACTCTTGTTTACACTCTACCAAGCCTCCTACACCCTCCTCACCATCTATTTGGATCACTTGGTGTTCCCTTGTCCCTGGGTTTGTTAACAGCACTTCCTTTTTCCCTACACCCCCCTTTCCCATCTCCCTCCCCCAGCTGTCAGTCCCATTGTTTTCTCCTCCAGATTGTTCATCCAGCCTATCTCATTTAGACAGACCTGTGGAAATCATAGCATGCACAAAAACGAGACAGAGCAAACCCAAGCAACAAAATGAAACAAAAGAACAACACCACCACCAACAAGCCAATGACAAAAAGCAAAACAAAACACAAGAAAGAAAAGCTTTTAGTTAGTTCAAGGACTGTTTGTTGGCCTTTAGGAGTGTTTTCTCATAGAGTATGATGGGTCAGCTAGCCCTGGCCCCAAAGTCTATTTTTGGTATTCCCTGGGGACTTCGTTGCTCTGTTCCCCTTCCTGTTCTGTTGTACACCCTTAGTATTTTGCCTCGGTGTGCTGGGATCAGATCGGGCGATAGAGGCATGCTGTTTTTTTTGTGTGAGCAGGTGCACTGTCATGGTGGCAAAACCAGTCCCCTGTCTACCACTAATCAGTCCTTTTTATTTTAAATAAATCATTTTATTGGGGGATCTTACAGCTCTTGTAACAATTCATACACCAATTTGTATGAAGCACATTTGTACATACATTGCTATCATCATTTCCAAACATGTTCTTTCTCCTTGAGCTCCTTTTTTCCCCTCCTCCCACCCACGTGAACCACTGATAATTTATACATACTTTTTAGTTTTATATTTTACGCCTCTGCTGTATCCCTTCACCCAAACTTCTGCTGTTTGTTCCCCTGGGTGGTGGAGTGGGGCTGTATGTCCATCATTGAGATTGGTTTCCCCTTTCTTCTGCTTCTCCCCCCTACCTTCCCTCGTGGTGTTGCTACTCTCAGTATTGGTCCTGAGGGGTTTATCTGTCCTGGATTCTGTGTGTCGGAACTTCTAGTCAATAGCAGTGTGCAAGCTCTGGTCTAGCCAGACAACTCAGACCTTCTTACACAATATCTTCAGAACCTCTATATAGGAAGCTTGATTAACAGTCTGACCTAGTGCAATGACTAAACTCCAAATGCACTATCACCCTCACATCAACAAAACCAAACAAATGAGCATCTTCTTGAAGTTTGAGTTCACTTGACGAGGTGTATTTGAGTGAGGTGATGATGGCGTCTTACACTGACTTGATTTATGTTTGCATTCTGGCTTGTGAGAAGAGCACAAGGTCTTGTCACCAGCAATGACCTTGGGAAAAAAGTGTGGGTGCACTAGCTCAGAGCAAGTTGCCAGATGCCTGCCCAAACAGGAGAATGTATATTTTGAAATGTGTACCCAGTGGAGCTTTGTACCGCTTGGTTTTTTGGCGGGGGTGGGGTGGGGGTGGGTGGAAGGCCGGCTACTCCTTTGTAGGTTAGATAATCTGAGATGTGCTATTTGAAATTTCCTGGGGCCAGTTTTAGACAAAACTAGAAAAGTTAATTTTGCTGTATGGAAAAATCTGACAGTCTGGAAGTATCTAATTTTCCTCACATGCCATCATTCCCCTAGTAGCATTATTCTTAGTTAAAGCTCTCCTCTGTTCCTCCTTAGGGTTTCCCCCACTACCTGATGTTCCTTTTCTCCTACTCATCATCAAGGGACTTGTGTCCAAAGTGAGGACAGCAAATAAGAGACCCTCCTGACTCTCTGTTAAGAAGGGTGCTCTGGTGCATGCGTGTGTTTATGTGTGCACATACAATCGCATTTGAATTTTGTTGGAAGAGGCTTCATAGAGACAGAGAGTGACATGGTTAGAGCTGCTGCACATGTAGAGCACTGTACTCTATGGTGTTCTAATTCAAATGCATGTAAGGTCCAAGAGAGGTAATAGAAGCAAGTGACCAGGGTCAGGGAAGGCAGTAGGAGGAACTGAGGGAGCCTGAATGCCTCACACCCTGCCAGTTTCACTGATTCTTGGATGGGAGAGTACCAACCTAGTGCTGTGAAATCTTCGCAGTTTTCAGAGGCTTGGGGGATTTAAATTTTGTATGTAAAAAATAGACATCTAAATGCTTGTAATTTATTGATTTCGATAAACACACTGAATGCCAGTACTCAAGTCAAACAAACCAAACTAACAGCCATCGAGTCTTTGCCAACTCATAGTGACCCTATTAGACAGGGTAGAACTGCCCCTCAGTTCAGCTCCCAGCCCTGGAAGCCCACCAGTTCCTCGTTATTATCATGAGGAATACTATTTTCACAAGAGCATTACATACCCCTAGAGACTAAACCATAAAGCCATATAGGCTTTGACCATCAATTCTGATATGCTTTTTCCTCAAACTGATGGGTCATTTGATGGAATCCTTGTATTACTTCCCTAACATAAAAATTAATCAAGCAAAGGAGATTCAGTGCTCAGTACTACAGCCCCCTATTTAGAGATTAACTCTTAAAAACCACCACCACCACCACCACCACCACCACCACCACCACCACCACCGCCACCTTATCTATGTTGATAAAAACTTGAGTAGGCTGTATAAATATCTCAAGTATTTAGGATAAAATGGATTCTTATTCTACTGTCACATATTTAGTTTGAGATATGTGTTTCCATCTGAACACAAATTAAATAGACCTCATTGACATCTTTTCAAAATGCCATAAAAATTAAATGATTACCTTAAAAGATACTCAGTATAATTAGGCATCAGAAAAATGTACATCAACACTAGAGCGAGATAGTGTTTCAACCCATCAAGATGACACTAGCCAAGAATATTAAAAATACCATTGAGTGCTGGAAGAATGAACAGATTTGTGTCAGAAGAACAGTCTGAAAGGTCCTTAGAAGCAAGCACGGGGAGACTTCACATGCTTTGGATATGTTATCAGGAGATGCCAGTCCCTGGAAAAGGCTGAAATGTTAGGTTCAAGTATAACAACAGTTTTGAAGATGGTGTAGGACTGCGCAGTGGTTCATTCTGCCTTGAGTTGGAACTGACTCAATAGCACCTAATGCTAAAAGCTAGATGCTTTTGATCCTAAATGAAAAGTGGATGGTCCAGCCTCCATACCAGCTACGTGGACAACTGCCCGTCCCCCCAGAAGAATTTACTTTAGAAGACGGCACTGAACCTGTAGCTAGGGGAGATGGACATGTCTGATCAGAGCACACAGGGGCAAATGAAGGGGGAGGAAGAGAGTGGAGCACACACTGGTCCACCAGGCTTGGAGGATGATTTTGGCACTCTGAACAGCCAATGTACAGAGTGGACCATATGGCTGATCCCACTATGAGACATGCCATCCCTTGCTGGCCCAGAGCCCTATGGGGACAATACCGGAGACTCTGTGTTGGGACTGACCCGACTGGCCCTCCAACACGGAGGCAAATCACTAAAAGCATGCAGCAGAGCAACCATGAGAGCAGAGCGGGTAGCCCCTGAGGGAGTACAAAGGACAGACTCTGGGGCCAGAGCATGATACGCCATCAGACCTGACTGAAGGACACACCTATAGAAAAAAAAAATCAGACCTTGATCTATTTACAGGTTTTTCTTTCTTAAAAAATTTTTTTGTCTTTTAATTAATTTACTCTTTTATTGATCATTGGTTTTCTGTTGTTGTTTTTTTTGTCATCACAGTGTTCTCACCCATCGCCTATCTTGCTATGGTTTGATTTTTGGTGCATATTATTATCTCAACAGATCTATCTAGATAAGATAGGCTGGAAGAATAGTCTGGAGGAGAAAACAACAGGACCAATGGTTCCCGGGGACATGGGAGAGAGAGAGGAGGGGGTAAGGAGGTGATGCTGACCAATCCAGCGACAGGGGAGCAACAAGTAATCCAAAATCCATCGCAAGGAGGGTGTGAGAAGCCTGGTAGGTATTCAGCAAGGGCAATGTAACCAAGAGAAATTACTCAAACCCAAGTGAAAGCTGAGCATGATAGTCGGACAAGAGGAAAGTAAAAGTAAATAGAGGAAAGAACTAGGTGACAAAGGGTATTTCTAGAGGTCTACATACTGGCATGTACATATGTAAATATATTTATACAGGAGGGTTCGTAAATAGATCAACGTGCATATATTTATAGACTTAGTATTAAGGCAGTAGATGGACATTGCCAAATACTTACTCAATGCAAGAAGACGTTATATTAAATTGGCATTCCATGATGAACACCTTTCCAACATGATGGTTGAAGAAAAATGTGTGCACTAGCAAATGTGGTGAAGAAAGCTGATGGTGCCTGGCTATCAAAAGTTATAGCATCTGGGATCTTACAGGCTTGAAAATAAAGAAGCGGCCATCTAGCTCAGAAGCAACAAAGCCCACATGGAGGAAGCACACCAGCCTGTGTGACCATGAACTGTTGAAGGGATCAGATATCAAGCATCAAAGAACACAAAAATCATGTCATTGTAAATGAGGGTGAGTGCAGAGTGGAGACTCAAAGCCCATTGGTAGGTAACTGGACACCCCCTTCCTGAAGGGATGTGGGGAGGAGATAAGCCAGTCAGGGTGCAGGGTAGCAACAATGAAACATGTTTCCTCTAGTTCCTAAATGCTTCCTCCCCCCACTATCATGATCCAAATTCTACTTTACAAATCTGGCTAGACAAGGGGATGTACAGAGAGATCGCCTTGGAGATTGGGTGGATGTTCCCACAGTAGCGTGGAGCCTCACAAGTGGTGGTCAGGCGTTTCCCCCAGTCACTTGTAGGACCTCAGGATTTAGGCTGGGGATGCCCCCACTTTTTATAGGGGAGAACAACCTGTGGCCTGGTGTGTGGGAGAGGACCAGCGTGAATTCCCCAGCTGCTTGCCACACCAATAAGTGGGGGGTGGGAGCTCCCTCAGTTGGGCCTTCAGGTTTGCCCTAGGCAGAGGGGAGTGGCCTGGAGACAGCTATTGTCTTGTGATGGGAAAGAGAGTGAAAGGAGAGGAAAAAGAGAGAAAGAGGAAGACACAGACTGGGGCAATAATGCCAACCAGACTGACAACCACTCACCCACACACAACTAAAATGCACAGAGTAAACAAAGGTGACAACAGTAAAAAAAAAAAAAGAAAAGAAAACAACTAAAAAGGAGAACCAAATCTGTGAAGGCTGTGGTAGGAAGTAAAGAAGAGCTAGATGGAGCAGAGAAAAGCAGAAAACCTGTAAGAAGAGTCCAATAAAAGGAAAAAGAGAGAAGAGAAAAGGAAGGAGGAGGAGAGAGTATTTTTTAAATGGTTAAAGAAATAACTGACCCTGTGTTATGCTGTGTGTAGCTCTGACTCGTCCTGTGTGCAGTACTGTCTTAGGGGTCAGGCTGCCCACTAGGAGGACAGGGTTGCCCTAGGCAGAGTGTAGGGCTCTGGAAACCAGCAGTGGTATGTGCAAGCAATGAGAGGGAGCAGAGAGAATCGTACAAGCTAAGAGAGAGGTGAAGAAAGCAAAGACAGAAAGAGGAAAGAAAGAAAAAGAGAATAAAGAGAAAGAAGGAAATAAATCCAACTGAGTTCACTAAGGTTGGCTGTGATGGTAAAGAGCAAGGAGAGAGAGAAGGAGGAAATAAAGTATAAAGTAGTAGCTGATCCCTGATTGCTTGGATGAAGGGCCAGAGCGGTTTAGACACTGCTCCAACATGGCAGGTCAGTGTGCCCTTTTAATGCCGGGACCCAGTGGTGCTGGGCAGAATTGCCCTAGTTGACGAGATCACCTTAGAGGCATGACGGAGGTTTCTTCAACGGTGCAGCGCACTGTAGGTGTTTGTCCCAGGTGCCTTGTGTGGTGTACAGCACTCCCACACAGGGCAGGCTGGAGTGCCTCCTGCTATTTGGGTTGATTTGCCCTAAGCGGAGGGAAGTGACCTGGAAGCCTTTAGTGGCATATGAGAGGAGAGAGTGGGAGAAAAGAGGAAAAAGAGGGGAAAAGGGGAACAAAGAGGGATAAAGAAGAAAGCGAGTAAATAAAAGCCCAACACCAACCTGAGCACGTTGAAACTGAGTGCGGTGGAAAAGTTAGAAGGGCTAGTGAATAAAGTGATAATAAGTAGAGCAGTGGGTAAGGAGGTAATGATACTTGATCACCTGTCCTTGAGGCCAGAGGAATTCCAACTCTTCCTCAAGGTCACGGGGTCATGGACTTGTAAGGTCTCTCTCTCTCTGGCCTAAATTCCAACCCCAGTCCTTGGCTCCCCGCGAGAAAAATTTCATGCGGAAGCCAGGCTCGTGATCCAAGTGAATTTAATGAGAGTTAAAAGAAGCTTCAGGTTTTACAAGGCACCCATAGGATTCCTTTGACCATGGGGCCTGGCAGAGACTGCCTCAGGTCATGCAAGGATCTCTCTCCTCCCAGGAAGACGACCAGACCACCCCTCTCCCTTCTGGTTCCTGCCTTTTCAAGGGTTCCCGGGGAGGCTGGTGAAGGACCCCAGGTCAATCCCATTGGCTGAACTGCAATCATCTGGCCCAGGTGGGCTGCTCCAGGTGCAACATCCATCGGAGCCCACGGGCAGGAAAATCCAGCTTTCCTATGCTGGCTCTCCTGGGCATGCGTTAATGGACTTTCCCATCCCTGATGTAGGGTTCCACAGATGCTGTGTGAGATTACTTCAAAAGCAAGATCGCGCCCGTGGCCAGGGGTCACTTGGGTGCTGGAGTACCTGCCTTGTGCTGCATGTAGCACTGCAGCAGGGGCTGGGAGGGGGCACTGGGGGGCTCCCTCAGCCCCGTCTAGGGCTCCAAGACCGGCAGGGCCTCCCCAGCTATGTGTAGAATCACTGAGAGGGAAGCTTGTTGTCCTATCTAGACTGCTGATGCTTCCTAGATCAGAGGATTTTCTCTTTTATCCCTCTGGCCAGCTAGAATGAAATTGTCTCCCACAGTCTCTGGGCTACAGCTCAGTGCTGTTTAAGGCTGACACTGCTACAGCGGGTCTTTGTTATGGTAAAAGCTGCCAGGCCCTGTGGCTGAGTTCTGGCATTCCTTAGCTAGGTTGCTTCTTATGCTGATTTATGTTAAGGGACTCCCCTATGTGGTGCTTGGAGCTGAGCAACCAGACTTGGGTTTGAGTTTTAAACCAATCATTTATGTTTCACCCTTAAAAAAAATTCTACTTGTGATGTGCTCAGATTTGGTGGCTGTCAAGCTGACCCCCAGAGGGGGAGATGCAGCTTATCAGGGGGGTTGTTTACTAGTCGGCCAATTGGAACTAAATTTGCTCCCTGGACTCCCGACTTTCTGCCTTTTTCTCCCACACCATGATCTTCCTAAGGTAATAATATATTTTTTCTTCTACTCTAAATTATGGCTACCCACCACCAACCCCTGACCGTGAGCTCAAGGCATCCAACCGCATGGAGAGCTCAGTGTGGGGTTCCCCTCGTGTCTGAGATTCTGCCCCCTCTCAGGGCGTCCACCTGCAGGGATCCCTGCTCCAGGCAAGGGCATATCTGGCACCTGCCACTTCGTCAAAATTATAGTGCTTTAAAGCATTCTTGGTTTGCTTTGTGAGTGGAAATCCCACAAAAGAAGGGGTTCAGGAGAAACCCTGTTACCCTAGTTCTAATTTCAGAACTCCACCTCCCCGTTTCCTTCACCTAATTTCCTATTTTTCTGGTCTGGCAGCAGGAGCTCCAGATAGATGGGTCCTATCTGGTCGCCATTTTCTCTGAATCCCTCCATCTATTTTTTTTACACTCTTAAAAAGTACAAAACATTTACTCTACAAGCGCAAACAGATTTTCAAAAGCAGGGAAAAACCTGAACGTTCAGTACATGGTTCAATCGTCTTTTCATCTCTGTGCCCTAACTATGCTGAGCTCCATGGAACTGCATGGAGGGGAGCTATTCTGGCGTCATCGAGCCAAGTGAGTGTTTTGAATTACCTCAAGTGAATATTTGACTGGAAAGCATAGGGTGTAAAAAAACCCTGAAATCAGTTGGTGCACATCCATCACAAAGAACAGGGCCTTGTACTTAAACCTTTTTTCTGAAAATAAGCAGCCATCTAAGTGAGATATCAACTAAGGCCGCCCAGAACAAGCAGCACAGCCAGTGTGATGCCAGGGTGATAAAAAATAGAATCTCAATCTGCAGGTATGAACAAGAATCAGAGCTTAAGTTCGGAACACCCAGTTTGCAAAAGGACTCAAATGCACATGCGGGGTGAATTCCCTCTGACCACAGTCCATGGACATGAACAGATACAGTTAAGTTCAAATGTAACACCTGATCATTTGATCTCTTCAGACTAATTTTAATTTGGTTCCAGTTTTTAGTATTTTTCACTTTCTGTTCGATTGAGGTTTTTCTCTCTTTTATCATTGTTAGTTTTTCTTTTCTACTTGTTTCTTGATTTTGTTTTGTATTTTTTTTTAATACATATGAAATCCAGGAGAGGTAAATCCAGAGAGACACTAACAGAATTAACAATCACCTAGGGACAGGCAGGGAAGATTTGGGGGAGTGAGGGGGGGGGCTAACAAAAATGAATATAAAAGAAGGAAATGATGTAAACCTGATTGTGGTGAGGATTACACAAATCTTAATATGACTGAAGTATTGAATGATATATGTGAATTATATGAGAATTAAAATAAAACAAAAGCTGAGGTCAGAGATAGGGCAGCAATTTAGCCCTGAATCTCTTGGTGAAGATTGAATGTCATTTTGTGCCAAGAGCCCATTTTTCCACTCATGAAGTTTGGGGAACCGGCCATGCTCCTTCATCACTTTTCTTACCTCAATAAATGGGTACAGTTCACTCTTCTCCCTTTTCTTCTCTGTCACATACTTTGCAGCAGTCAGGGGAACAGAACTTACAGTCCTGAAAGGGATCCATGAGTGTTAGTCCAGGTAGACTAGAGAAACAAATCCACACTCAGATGTGTATAGGAAAGACCTTTATATACAAGAACAGTTGTATATTGAGAAAGCATTCCAGCCCAACCAAGATCAAGTCCATAAGTCCAATATTAGCCCATGTCTGATATCAATCTATAATGTTCTCTTCAGACTCATGAAACACCTTCAATGACCCCAAATGCAGGAAGATCACAGGTCAGTAGTTGCAAAGTCTTCTGCATCCAGTGGTGGTAGAAGCATCTCAGCTTTGGCAGGGTCTCCATGTGGCTCCTCCAGTTCCCAGGGCATGGGTTCTATCAGTGTGGTGCCATGTGTCTTGTTAGTAGGACATCTCTCAGGGAATGAGCAGAAAGATAGTCTCCTGCCTCCAAGGAGGAAATACCAGATTTCCCAGAACCCTGACGGGAAGGCCAGGCCCACAAAGAGGCCTCATTGGCCATAACCCAATAGAGAGACTAGAGTCTACCCCTTCACTCTTAATCCTCTCAAGTCCCAAATTGACACCAGATTGTATAACTACAACAGACCACCCCTTGTCCATTTGACATTTTCACAAAATTCTTTAGCCGTATATAATTTCAAAACAATAATAGAATCATATCAGTATCTAACAGTATAATATGAAAATGCATACATTTCACTCCGTGCCATCCTCCTTTAAACATAATATTCTGTAAGTGATGAAACAAAAATATCCTATGCTTAACAATTGCAGGTAAGGTACACCCACATATTAATCCTATAATTCTATGAATATATTCCAGTATCTATGAAATCTTGTAAGCTAGCCACTTCACGCCTTTATCTGGCCCATTTTGGCTATCCAGTTTCTCTACTGCCTACTTCCATCAACCCAGTGCTCTGAGGAGACAATCATATTCTTCAATATAAAGAGTCTTCATGCCAGTTGGAACCTTGTGAAGTCCACATCCACAAGAAAGTCAAAGCAGGACAGTTCGTCTACACAGTCTGCAGCAGTATATACCAGTGCACAGGCTCAACATTCTTCTCTTCATCTGGTCGGGTTCGGGTCAAGTCAATGTGGGCTCCCTCTCTTGGCCTCACCTCAGTGTCCATTGGTCGCATTGCCTTTAGGCCTTGGCCCCATCACCAATTCTCCACAACTCTAGTCCCCTCAGAGTAGGTCATGGACTTCAAACGAGTCAACCTGCTCTCATCTTCTTCTCTACTGCCTGTAAACCAGGTCCACGAGTGTCAGTGGTCAGAATGAACCCGCTGCTCTATTGCTGCTATTCTGCCACTTTCACTCAACAAGCAGATCCAGGTGGTCACCTAGCAATCATTTCAGGCTTCTACAGGCTCCCTTGAATGTTCAGTACTAGAAAGGAGTTTCTTCAGGCTTTGAGATTTTTTTCCAGTTTCTGACAAAAACCACTATTCAAAATTCAAATATTACAAAAGTTCCCTTTTAATGCACATGAAGCTCTTCCTCACAGTGGGAGCAGTGCACAGAAACGGACCTTGATGCTGGGCTGCTCTGTGCGTGCTTTGGTCAGTTGGGAGCTGCTGATTCACAGATTCACTTCACGTGGATGAAGATGCTTGTTTGCTTCCCCGTGAGTTTATCGCGCTTCAACAGAGAAGAACCCTGTTCTTGGGTTTTGCCTCTGCCTTGCTCCTAGCACCGCTGGAATAGAAAGATTACAAATGATTTTTTTGTTGTTGTTTTAAAAAACAGAAAAGAAATGCCGTGTACCTGTTAGGTAAGTAGAGGCAGAACTGAGGGTGGTCGCTGTGCATGCCAAACCTCCTCCCCATCACAGACAGTTGAAAGCTGCTTCAGGCTGGAAAGATGCACACATTTAGGTCCTTGTGACAGGAAGCAGGTCAACCTGGGCGGGCCCCCATCTAGACCAGGTGGGCTTAATTCAGTCAATGGGGTCAAACAGTACCGTCAGCCATGCCTACCAACAGGGTATGGGTGGAGGCCTCCCACCAGCTGTCATGCAACCCAGCGCGCATGGGCTGTCCAGTCCGCCCCCACCCCCCACGAGCATATTTGCCTCTTCTATCCTTTATAAAGTCACTTGGATCAAAAACTAGGTTTCTGCGTCAATTGGTTCTTGTGTGAAGCCAAGGACAGAGGTACATTTCTCCCAGAGAGAGCCCTCACATAACCAAATCACATTATAGCCTTCAGTGTTAGGGTTCCAACGAATTTTGGGGGAATATTTCAAGTGGTAGTGGTAAGGACACAACTCAATCCATATTATCTCTTTATTTTGCTCAGCCAGATGCTTGCCCTTTGAGCCTGAATTGTTGCAAGGCTTATTACCCCATCAAGTGTTCCCAGAGCAAGCCCTAAATGGGCAGTAGTCACACACAAGGAAGATTTGCAGGGGACACTGTTAAGAATGATTAATGCTTAAGTGTTCCTTGTCTCCCCAAATGTACCATCTGGCAGAAAATTTCTTAGATCTCTCTCCTGGGAGAGATATACCTCAGCTCTTGAATAACTCTCCTGGTCATAGACGTCAAATTCCAAGCTTTTCATCCAACATTCATAAAGCTAAATAAATGTTACATAAACCTAAGTTCTCTATCTTGGATAAGACAAAGTAAAACCATGACTTGAGAAGGTTTTCATTGAGGACAGAGACAACTTCAGATATTCTAAGCCTATGAAATTGGTCATGATTCAGGCAACTTGCCAAGGAAGCAGGTAATACCTAGGTGGGAGGTGGAATGAATAAGAACTTGCACTAAGATTCCATTCCATCAGGTGCAGCTGGTGACTTTGGAGGCCCAGAGCAGGCAGTGGGAGAGAGAAGACCAGAGCAGGGGAGGGATGTGATGAGCTGGAGGGTAGAGGGAGGGATTATGTGTTGTTCTGCTGTCACCTCCCACCCCACTGTGACCCTTTAGTGATGTGGGCCCAGGTTTGTGATGCAAGTGGTTTTGAAGGCAGAGGGGACTCAGAGTGCTCAGTTGCCTGAGTGCAACCGCTGTATCCAGAAGATGGAGGAGATTCTCTTTCTGCTGGAACAGAAAAGTGCTTCCTGGCTGACCTACCAATACCCCACCTGGTTCACTGTTTTGACCTTGGGCATCCTGTATGGAGTGGGTTGCTTCTTCCTGGTCCTCCCCTTCCTTCCAAATACTCCACCTGTGCGACCACCCAGGAAAAGGATAAAGGTAAGAAATTCTCAACCCAGCCATAGGAGAGATTGATTTTTCCTTGTTTTATAAATTTTTCCTTTCGTAATTAATTTCCTGATAGGGGAAATCTCAAGAAAGAAGAGACCATCAGCCCTGGCTTTGGAATGTTGATGAGGGCTGGTGCGTCCTTACTCACTGTTAGGACTTTGTTCACTGCATTGGTATCATTTTATCCTTGCCGGCTTATGTTGATTTTCATTATTTCTGTTGGCTTTCCCTGTTTGTGAAGCACAGGAGGCGTGGATGCATCATGATCATGGACACAAGGGTTGACAGAGTTGCAGGTGGAGAGATCTCATGGCAGAGGGAGGGATTGTGAGATCAGCAGTGTGGAGAACTTCCCCATCGGGAAGCTAGGGAGTGAAGGGGGATTGATTTCAAGACGAAAAAATGAAGGAGGCCAGAGGGGACAGAGAGCTTTAGACCTGACTGTGATTACACAACTCCTTTTGAAGGCAATTTAACCATGGAGGGGGGGGGTGTTGTTCTAAAATGGATATGGTAATCATTGATTGTACCATTGCCCTTGATCTGATTGAACGACTGAACTATTGACTCGTATGATATGTAAATCATTTGCCAGTAAGATGAGCATTCAAAAATATTTCTCTTTGAAGATCTCAGACCTCCCATCTCTAGTTGTTATAGAGGGCAATAGGTAAAAATCCCCAATATAGTGACGCAGTGGCTAAGGACTAGATGACTAGACATTTCAAAGGGCAGCTCTCATCACTGGGTCCTCAGTCTCTTTCCTTGAGCTCCAGTCTCTGGGCCAAGGCTCCTTTTCTGTCTGGGCTAATTGAGAAAGCATGGCTGACCCCGGGGAGGAAGTGGTCAAGGGCTGGCCCAGAGCTTCAGCCTCCATAATCAAAATCTTGCCCACCAGAACACTGAGTGCTGAGAGTGTGTGCTCTCCGTGAGCAGAGGCAGGCTGACGGAAGAAATGCACTCTAGGTCTCACACAGAAGCTGGTTTCTGGGCTTTAGTCATTCCATGGAGATTGTCATTCTTCTAATCACCAGTAAATGCCTGCAGTTTGTCACAAAGAACAGATGCAGGATTGGATTCCAGCCTGACTTCCTCTCTTGTGCCCCAGCCTCAGGTGGAGACAAGGAGAAGCAGCAGGTCAAGGGACAAAGGTGACGCTCTGAAAGGTAAGGTTCTGCCCATTCAACCAAGCTCTGTAAGCTCTCCTGTCCCCTCCTCTGCAGGATGCCAGTGGCAACAGCCCGTCTCTCTCAGGTAATAATCCTGAACAAAAGGATACTGTGGATGGAAACAGAACCCAGATATTTCCCAGATGTACAGGAGGGGCCTAGGATGGGATGAAGGCTGGCCAAGGTAGGACCCAGTAGGGGGCAGTGGGGGTGTCAGGAGCAGATTCTGGTGGATTTGGAGGTGGAACATTGAGGGGTAACTGCGATAAGCTGTGTAACTTTGCCAAGGTTCAGATTGCTCACTGAGACCCCACAGACAATATTGGAAACCGATGCTCCTTGAAATGCCAAAGCACCTCCTGCCCGTGGGAGTAAGCTATCATTTGACCTTGAGCTCTGGAGAGTCCAACGTCCTAAGTGCACAGCCCGTGTGACATTCCTTTCGGTCCTCTGGGAGGGCTGCACCATAACGGTTCTCTTGATTTCCAGTTTTCCGAAGCTTCCTGCAAGAACTATATGGCGCTCAGAACCTGCGTTTGCGTCTTAGGCAGAAGTAAGTAACCTTCCTGCTTCACCGCGGGGTGCATCTTCCAACCAGGGTGCCTGTGTGGCCTCGGGCTGCAGAGCAGCTGGGATGCGCTGGTTTGGGGGACACTTTCAGGGATGGGCAGAGAATGACAGGAGTCCCGGGCAGTGGGGTGGGGCAGGAAGAGCAGGCCATCAAGGCTTGGGGAGGGGCTGAGCTTGCACCGACCCTTGCTAGCCTGCTAGGTCTATTGCCCCTTCAGTCCTGGCTGTAATCTGGTCCTTCTGTCTCCTACAGCCACTTGGGAAACCCACTTGACACTGGCAGCTTTGGTCAACAGAAAGCTCAAGCCCTCTCTGGTAGCTGGCGAAATAGAGGTACGGCTGAAGTCCACGTCGGTACGCGCGCCCCACACGGTTCTGCGGCTCATCCATTCCGGACACCTAGGTCTCAGAACTCCACCCTTCCACGGGCCCAGATGTGCATCTCAACTTCTCATGTCTTACCCGCCTTGAGTCAATCACCAGACTGCGCACATTCCCATGAACCTGACAGTCTTTCACCCACACCACTGGCTCTTCCCTCACCCAGTGCCAAACCCCCGGATTCAAAGGCCTACCTGCAGCCTCCAAGCACTCTCTGGGACTCACCAGCCCCGCACCCCACAGGGACTCATTCTCAGAATGACTTGTTGGCAAGGCCCAGGCAGAGCCCATCTCCACACAACCGCTGCTCCACACCTGCCATGGCAGCCATCACAAGTCAGGATCCCACAGGCCTCCCTACTGCCTCCCCACCCCAGTGTTGGGCAGCTGCCAAGAACTTACAGCTTCCCTCCTTGGAATACTTTGGGTCTCTGAAAGAGCACTCTACCTGGCACCCCCAAGAAGACACCTTTCGGGAAGGACCCACAAAGAGGCAGGGGGAAGTAGGGAGGCCCACCTTGCTCAACCCCAATGTCCACAAGCTGCTGGAAATAGAAATCACAAAGGCAGAGAAATGGAATATTTGGGAAGAAAAAGGAAAGGGTGTATCAGAATACCATCTGCAGGCCTTAAATATGTTGAAGGCACTCGATGGGGAGCAGATCACTGCACCTCCCCAGCCCTTCTGGAATGCCAGCATCAAAGCAGAGCAGATACCCAGCGCTCAGAAGCATTTTCCACAAAAATTCAGTGAGTTTTTCTGGGGTCTACCTTTTCTGCACAGCGAGTCTCTGGCAGCTGCTCTCAGGGTCTCTGGATCCACCCTAGAGTTTCCCACTGTCTTATTTAATGAAATTCCTAATGCCTTACCAGCTCAAATGCAAGCTAAAGAGTACCCACTCTAGTTGCAACGTCACTCCTTGCCCTACACTGAAGGCCGATTCCAACTTTTACTTCCAACTGCATGCCAAGCCCAGGCCCCACCGCCGGCTACAGTCCTGACTCCGCCCGGTCCACAGCCCCGTGGCCCACTCGCAGTACCTTTTCCTCCTCCTCACAAGAGTCCCTGTGATGAATCCTGTCTTACCGTCCACACTAAGTCCCAATCACGCATTCCAAATTCACTTCAACAGCTGGAAAGCCATTTTTTAAAGAAACAACAGGAAAGTGAGAGTTCTTTACCCTTTATGATACCACCACCCCAGGAAGCTTTTTGTCTTCGCAAACCCACTCATCCCCAGGACAATCAGAAGGTCCAGACCCCAAAGACAGACCCCAAGCTTCCTGGCTGCTTGAAGCAATCGGAGCTCCACCGCCAAGAGAACTTCCCTCAATTGCAGGGGCCCCTCGGCAATGGGACTCTTGAGTCTCTGACACTAAAGCAGCCTCAGGAAAAATGGCCAGGGACTTGTCTGGATATGAAGCAGCCCGAATGCTCCTGCTCAACACCTGGAGACAAGCAGGGGAAGAATGTAATGAAGACGGTGTCCCCAGGAAGATGCACACACCCTGGACCGTCGCTTGCGTGCTGCAGAGCCGGTGTCCAGCTGAGGAACAACTCGGTCAATGGACAAGGGAATTACTTGAGGAAAATATCCAAATGTAATCTATCTCTCTGTGGATCAGGAAACTACTGCCCAAAAGGAACTCCGGGAGCCGACTCAAAGGAGTTAAGTGATTTGAGGATACACAAGGGGATTAACGCAGGAACTTACACCCTAAGGGGTCCAAATAAAATCCTACTGGAAAACACCATGAATGTCCACATGTGCAGGAAGGTGGAGCAGATTAGAAAGGATCAGATCCCTGGCATTGTTTGCCGTTCATGTCTTGCGACCACGCACGCTTTGTCTATTTCCCTGACCCACCCACATGTTGTCAATGTGGCCTTCTGGGGAGAGCTGGAAGATCTGAACACAACGCAGAGCCTTTCCTTTCTCAGCCCGGGCACTCAACAGGTGCTGGACTCGCATATCGTAAGGCTCCAAATGAGGCAGAGGTGGTGCATGCCCCTCAAAGTCCTTGAGCCCACAAACCTCTGTAGGACAAGAAAAGACAACGCAATGTCCTTTCCAAAGTCCACCTGCTTAGCCACCCCTAAGTATTGAACTAACCTAGTAACTGAGGCTGCCAAGGTCCTGGGAGAACCCTGTCAGGCAGACTGGGGAGAGAGAGTGACCACAAAGAAATCAAGCCCTACCCTGGAGAGTCCTTTTGCTGATTGCTCCCCTACAGAGGAGCCTGTTCAGGGAACTCCAGCCTACCCCCCACTTGATGACAGTGGATGCTCATTGGCCCTCAAGCAGCCGTTTCCAGCCTTCATGCCCAGTATCCTTGGCAGAACCTTCCAGAATGAAAGTGTCCAGAGAGAGAGAGCCTAGAGCAAACCTCAAATCCAGTACTGACCAGCAAGGGGTCAAGGAAAGAGGGTGCTAGTTGTGCCCCAGGAGGCCCCAGATTGGAAGTGAACTCTGAATGTCCATCTTCAAGAGCCAAAGAGACAGGGTTGGTGGTGGTCAAGAAGTCCTCTTCAATAGAGCTAGACGAGAGAGACACTTTCAAAACCAGTGTGCTGGCAAAATCTCAAACCAATGATGTGGACCCGGGGGTGCTTCGAGGCTCTAGGATGTAGTAAAAGTTTCCTGCTACCTGGAAAGTGTGCTCCAGTTCCTGAAAAGCCAAGCCTTACAGCACGAGTGTGCAGTGAGATAAAGCTCCAGGTGGAGGTAGAGGCAGAGGATGGTTCTCCATGCTGTCCTGTTGACGGGCTCCTTCAGGACTGCACCACTGATGTGCTCACTGCCACCAATGTTTTGCCTTCTCAGGTGGTCCATTGCTGCCCCCAGCATTTGTTCACTGGGGATAAGCCAATATGTCAAGGGCCAAGTGGCTTCGTGGTGGCTAGAGCAAGTTACATGGGGCAGCAGAAGCTCAAAAGCCCCAACCTTAAGGACCCCTCGACAAGGAGAAGGAAGGATGCTGTTCCCACTGACAAGAGGGAGACTCATAAATGGCCCAATCCAGAAGAGCATGGAAAAGGATTAGCGGGAAGAGGCATTTCCCAAGTCTGTGGGTTAAGCCAGCCTGTGCAAGACAAGGCATTGGCTGAGTGCCTTGAGATCAAGTCCTCACAGCTCCCACCAGAGAAGGGACAGCTTCCTGCTGAGGGCCACAGCAAAAAATGGAGGAAGCACTTTGTCCAGTGGATTTGCTCCAGCAAAAAATCTACAGGACACGGTGATCCTTTGCAAAAAGGAAAGCCCGTATTACCCTGTGGTCACAGCCTTGGGCCCCTTCAAAGACAACCAGTGTCTCCTAACAAGGTCACGGAGGCTCAGGTGCTCACGACAGATGTTGGCCAAGTCCTAGAGGGGACACCAGGCTGTCATCAGGAGTATCTTGCGTCAACGTTATGTCCACGAAAAGAAGCGCAGGCCTCAGTTAATGGATGTTCCTCCAGCTGCAGGGCTCCTTTCTTTGTAGAACACAGGAGAGTGGCAAGTGTGAGACCCTGCCTCCACCAGGCGATACCTGACTGCCAGAGCCTTCCCACCACGAGCACCTGTATCAGGGATGTATTCACAAATTTCTGTCCGTTCAGGGGATTCAATATCAGAAGCCACACTCAGGCATTGCCCCCCAGGGTGTTTGTGTGCCCAGTCAGCTTGCAGCAGCAGAGGCGGAGGAGGTGGGCTTACTCCAGTTACCCTTACCACTGCCCACGTCACTGTCTTCGAGAATATGTCTTATCTGGCAAATTAGAAGACGCTTCTTCTGCTCTGATTAGTAGGAAAGTATCCATGCCAGCCACTTTAGCCTGTTCTGCACAGGCTAATGGCTTCTCTCAGCCATGATATTCATTGTTCCATAATAGAGATTTTCCCCCTCCTACATTAAAGTGTGACTTCTGTGCTGCATGGCGGGATCTAGAGGGGGTGTCATGTGTGTTAGTCTGTGTAGACTAGAGAAACAAAATTCACACACTCATATTTTATGAGTTTTATATAAAGGTTAAGTGAACATTGAAAAGCATCCCAACCCAGTTCAATCTAAGACCACCAGTCCAATAGTATCCCATGTGTCTGACACCAATCTACAAAGTCCTCCTCACAATCCAAAAACACACGGGGAGACAATGACTGCAGGAGGAAATTGTAGTCCGTGCGCTGGCAGGTTCTCCATGAGGCTGCTGCAGAAACCAGGGCTGCAACAGGGTAGGTCCATGCGGCTTCTCCTCAGGGATCTCCCAGGAAATGAGTCTTTCCAGCTGCTTTAGGGACCTAACAAATGCATATCCACCCTGGTGGCACTATCAGAGAGCAAGAGACCAGAAAGGCTAGGCTCACAGAGCCATTGATCTCCCTGCCCTTCAATTAACCCCACATGAGTTCATTGACGAGGTTGGCATAATATACCTTTAACTATGTTAGATACTGCGTCTCCTTCTCTGAGTGCTAGCTCTGACTTCTCAAAGGGCAGGGCTCTGGAGGAGGTTTTCAGCAGTGTTTCCCACCCACTTCCATCCCAAGTTCTTCATTTTGCACCTCTTATGATTTATGGTAACACCCCTACTGTGAAAACCTCAGAAGGTCCCAACACAGTGAAGAATGTTCCCTGGTGCCATTACTTTGTCTTCAACGTTATGTGGCTGCAGTTGATAGGTTTTGAGAGGCGCAATCCAGCCAAGAAATTCCATCGAGGGTCCAGAAGAGGTTTAGACCAAAGTAGCGTCTCATGGTACCAAGCAGGCATGAGACATGTGGCGGCCTGTCTAAGTCCCACATGTGCATTTGATGAAGGCTGCCAAGTTTGGCATGGAGGTTCCGCCTCAATACACCTGTCACAAAATGTGAAATGACATCTTTTGCTACCTTTGCCTCTCTCCCAGCCTAGGGTAACCTCCAGGATGGAAGTCCCAGGTCTGACACATGTGGGTGGGAACTGCTAGGGAGGCTGCCAGCGGGGGACTCTGCTCACCCACTGCACCAAGGGAAAATCCGGTTCACAGCTCACATGCCTTCCTCTGTATATAAACCCGGAGAAGGAGCAACAGCTTAGGCTGAGTGGTACAGGATGAGCGTCTGTGTAATAACCACTAATGGTTAGGCACCATGGACACAGGGTAGGGAAGGATACAGTGAAGAAGAATATGAAGCGTTGGACGTAGCAAAGGGGGCCAAAGAGCATGAGGATCCCCAGAAATGACGCAAGACACAAGCGGAGCTAACACAGGCTTACAAAGGGGAATCGGCCAGGTGCTTCACCCCAGCTTTAGCTAGCTGCCCCCACAGCAGAACTTTATCTCCTACAGAGAGCACTGGGTTGGATAGCAAAGGCACAGCTTTCAAGCAGGGAAGGTTACTTTCTCAATACTATCTTTAGTGGGGCGACAAACTGTTATTTTACTTGATTTCCATCTCCTGACTGGGGGAAGGATGAGTTGATAGCCAGGGTGGGGTAGAGTGGGGATGAGTCAATAACAGGGTGCCAGGACTCAGGAAACATGACCCCAGGCTTTTGGGCTTCACACATGCATACACACACGCGTCCGCGCTCTAGGAATGTTCTCACGAAACATGACCCCAGGCTGGTGGTCTTCACATGCACACACACGCGTGCGCACACACACACATACATGCTCTAGGAATGTTCTCAGCAAACATGACCCCAGGCTGGTGGTCTTCACACACACACACACACACACACACACACACACACACACGCACACACACACACACGCTCTAGGAATGTTCTCAGGAAACATGATCCCAGGCTGGTGGTTTTCACACACACACTCACGCGCACACTCTAGGAATGTTCTCAGGAAACATGACCCCAGGCTGGTGATCTTCACACACACGCACACACACACACACACACACGCGCGTGCACGTGCTCTAGGAATCTTCTCCGGAGAGAGTGGCTTCTAAGGACTGAGTGCTGCAAAGAAAGTCACAACTGGGAGCAGCCTTCCCTTCCCCTAGAGACTCCTGGGAAATCAGGATGTGCACGGAGATTAGACATCACCTGTCTTGATAAGGGAAACCAGTTCAATAGTGGTCAGTGTTTCCTCTGTGCTTCTAACACAGGGTTTTATTTCCTGGGCACCAGATTATAGAAGAAGGCAGGAGGGCCCCCCAAAATATGATTAGTTGATCCGCTAGAGTAAATTCTCATGTGCTTAAAAGAACACCCCTGGTGGGCCAGGGTTTACTGTTTACTGAACTAAACAGTAAAGGATGGCGAGGAAGACATCCACTGAGCCTTGACCTCCATGCCTCAGTCAGGACACCAAGTGTGTGTGTGGGGTGGGTGGGGACTGACACCAGTGGTGGAGGAGGGAAGTGGACATAGGCCCCAGAGACTGCTGGTACAGCAGCATGATGTTGTTTCTGGAGTCCTGATTGTGCCAAGGCAGCCTCTGGAGTGACTGTGGCAGTAAAAAATCAGATTCTGGATCTGCAGAGCCTGGATCTGGGGCCTCTTGGGTAGCAGGTAGCTTGGGTGTGTTCCTAGAGAGAGTGAAGAGCTGGACACCGGACTCCCCGCTGCTGAACCCTACCGTTCGTGCTAGGTAAGTGCACGGAGATGGAGAGAAGACCCTGAAAGAACAGCAAGGGGTGCATGGACCAAGCCCCTTCCCTTTCCCCTGCCACCAGGTCCTCTTATATGGTGCTGTGAGGTCAAACAAAGGGAAGCCCACTCAGACCTGCAGAGACCTCAGCGAAACAACTGCCCCCCACCCCCCACAATTCAGCAGACATCTCACAAGGACACTCACACATACCCGAGAGAGAAACCTCACACACATACTTCCTTGGAGACTTCCAGAGAGACTCAGAGGCCTCGCACAGAGACTTCATATGAAGTTCTCAGCATCCTTTATGGAGACTTCTCAGAGACCCCACAGGGACCTCACACAAAGCCCTCCCACATAGCTCACTGCCAGCACGGGAGAATTAGCAGCCACTGTCCACCCCTGAGCTCCTGGAAACTTTCACACATTGTCTGCAGTGCCCCCCATGCTTGTGCATCTTTGTCCTCATAGCCTTGCTTGGGAACAACAGAATCACAAACTGCACGTAGTTGTGTGCAAATTTTTTCCACTTAAACGTTTTCACTAGCCTGAACTCTGAAGTGTAGTTTACAATTGAAATACAAGTAAAACTGCCAACACCAAATGAGAGTGTGATTTTAGATGGTGAGCAGTCAAATGTCGTACGCCACACTTTTACTTTTGCTTCGGACAAATTCTCTAATTGGTGGGGAAGTGACTGACTACTTTGGAAGCAACAGAACAGTCCATCAAATGGGCTTCAGGACTCAAATATATAAATAGACATCTGATCTGAACTCAAACTCATTCCCCAAGGGGCTCATGAACCTAATTTTTTTGGAAGAGTGAAGGAACCCACATGAAAATAACAAAATGTACATCACATTGTGTCTGTCTGGCTTAATTTCTCAATGAAACAGCTGTCATATCTGAAGATATTCAGGGCAACATTCCTTTTATAGCTCTGTCGACATAATTAATATGATTTTTCTGTGAAATGTAATATTTCTAAGTTATGCAAAGTCCTAATGTTTATCTACCACAACAAACTGATAATATTTCGAAGGATGAAGAAATAGATCAAGAAATAATAATTAATGAAATACACATTTTCAGGTAGTACCATTTACAATAGCCAAGCGTAAATGAAAATATCTATATCTATACTTGAATAAAAAAACAACAGATTTATATGAGGAAAACTACAGAAATTACAAGAAATCAAGTGTGACCTCAGCAAATGGGATAATATCCCATGCTCCTTGACCAGACGACTCAATGTAGTACAGTTATCAGTTCTACTCAAGGCACTAGACAAGTTTAATTCACTCCTGATAAAATTACCCTCATCTTTCTTCAAAGAATTGCAAAACCACTGATTACTAACTTCATATGGTAAGGGCATAGGTCAGGGGTTGAACCTACAAACTTCTCCTTGGTAGAAAGATAAAACTGTTCTCATAAAAGACTTGTAGGCTGGCTTTGAGTTGGAATTTTGGGGTCATTTAGGATTTTTTTGTGGCATGTGATTTTTAGGGCTTTAAGGTCATTTGGGGTCATTTAATTTTTTTGTGCATTAGGGTGGTTTGGGCTTTAAGGGTGTTTTATAAGGTTTAAGGGAGTTTTTAAGGGATTTAGGGGTGATTTTTTGGTGTGTATAGGTATTTTTTAGCAGGTAGGGGTGTTTTTAGTGATCTTACAGGGTTTCTTAGAGATTTTAGGGTATTTTAAAATATTTTATGTGTTTTTCCCCAGCATTTTATGTTTTGTTGGGGCTTTCATGTTGTCTTCAGGGCATTTATGTGGTTTTGGAAGTTCATGGTTTGGGAATCTTCTAGGGATATGATTTAGAAGTTCCACATATTTTGGGAGGCATTTAGTGTGTTATTTGTGGCTTCAGAGTGTTATTTGAATTTTAGGGAATATTATGGCTTTTCAGACATTTTAAGGCTTTTAGGGTGATTTTAGTGTTTAAGGGTGTTTATTAGGCTTATATGTGTTTTTATGGCTTTTAGTGTTTTGTTAAAATTTTAGGGTGCTTCTTAAGGCATTAGAGTGTTTGGGGGGATTAGGTTTTGGTTTTCAGGGCTTTAGGGTTTTGTTGGATTATTTTTTGCTTTCATGGTGAATTCATGTCTATTAGGCTGTTGGACTTTTACAGGGTTTTATAGTGCTTCGGGTTGCTTTGTAGGGATGTTCTTGGGGTTTTAAAAGACTTTTAGCGTGTTTTTAGGGCTTCACGTGTTCTTTATTTTGCGTTTTAAGGCATTTGCATAATATTAGGGCATTTATTATGTTTTCGGGACGTAAGGAGTTTTTTTTAAGACTTATGGCGTATTAGGGTGTTTTAGAAAGCCTTTTACCATGTATTTAATGGTCTTAAGATGTTTTAGAGGGTCTTTAGGGGTGGTCTTAGCATTTTAGAAATATTTTAGACGTTTTAGGGTTTTTAAGGCATTTATAGTGTTTTTACGACTTTTAAGGTGTTTTTAGAACACGCCTGACAGGTACACACTATTTCAATCAGGCTCTGGTTAGTGCCTCTCAATCAATTGGTGACATGGGAGTCTGGATAATGGATTACCTTTACTCTGCAGATGAGAAAACTCACTCAAAAAGACACAGGTGTTGACCCACAGGCACACAACTGGTTAACAACAAAGACATATTCACAACCAGTGTTGGGAGCCAGAGCCCTAAGCCCCACATACCTGTCCCCAGCCGAACAGTCAATCTATCCTGAACCATCAAATGATCTGAGCAGATCCTCCCACCCAACTCACCTTCCCATGCCAAATATTTTATTTCAGAAGGTGGCAGTGAATCTGCAGCTCTGAGAGAGGGACATATCTGATCGGAGCACATGGAGCAGATGAAGGGGGAGGAGGGGAATGTGGAGCACATCCTGGCACACCAGGACTTGAGGATGATGTTCCCACTCAGAGAATCCAGTCCACATAGAAGACCACATGGCCAGCCCCACGATGAGACAAGACACCCCTCAAAGACCCATAGCCTTAGAGGGGACAACACTGAAGACACAGTGTGGGAAATGCGCCCGAACTAATCCTGCCACACCGAGGCATAACACTAAGGGGGTACAGCAGAAGAGCAAGAAAACGAAGCATCAAGGTCCCCAGGGAATGCCAAAGGATGACTTTGAGGCCAGTACTTGGTACACCAACAGACTGGACTGGAAAACACTCTTAAAGGCCAACAAACCGACCTTGAACTAACGATGAGCCACTTCTTTCTTGTTGAGTTGTTTTCATTCATTGTCATTGGATTTTGGTTGTTTTGTTGCTTTTAGTGCTTGGTTTTGCTCTGTCTTGTTTTGTGTATGTTATTACATCTACAGGTCTGTCTAAATAAGATAGGCTGGACGAACAATCTGGAGGAGAGAAAACAGGACCAACACTTCTGGGGAGACATGGGAGAGAGGGAGGTGTGGGGAAAGGTAGTGGTGTTAAGAAACCCAGAGAAAAGGGAAGAACAGGTGATGCAAATCGGTGGTGAGGGGGATGTAGGAGGCCTGGTAGGGAGTGATCAAGGGAAATGGAACCAATGGAACCAAGAGGAATTACTGAATTACTGAAGCACAAATGAAAAGTGAGCATGGCAGTGGGCCCAAGAGGCAAATCAAAGGGAATAGAAAAGCAAGCTAGGAAGCAAGGGTCAATTATAGAGGTTTAAAAAAAGGCATGTACATATTTAAATATATGAGCATGGGGAAATAGATCTATGTCCCTATATTTATAGGTTTTGTATTAAGGTAGCAGATGGACATTGGGACACTGCTCAAGGACTCCCTCGTTGCAAAAATACTGTTCTATTAAATTGGCATTCTATGATGCTCACCTTCCCTACACGATCACTGAACACAAAGCAGGTACATAAGCAAATGTGGTGAAGAAAGCTAATGGTGCCCAGCTATCAAATATATAGCATGTGAGGTCTTAAAGGCTTAAAGAAAAACAAGCGCCCATCTAGCTCAGAAGAAACAAAGCCCACATGGAAGAAGCACACCAGCTTGTGTGATCATGAGGTTTTGAAAAGATTTGGTAGCAGGCATCATCAGAACAAAAAAAATCTTATCATTGTGAATGAGCGGGGAGTGCTGGGTACAGACACAAAGCCCATTTACAGTCCTCTGGACATCCCTAACAGAAGGGTGTCAGGGAGGAGATAAACCAAGACAGGTACCAGATAATAACGATGAAACACAGCTTTCCCCTAGTTCCTACATGTTTCCTATCTCCCACTATCATGATCCCAATTCTAATTTACAAATCAGGCTAGACTAGAGAATGTACACTTGGACAGATAGGAACAGGAAACATGGGGAATCCAGGGTGGATGAGCCCTTGAGGACCAGTGTTATGAGTGCAGACTCGGGAAGGGTGGAGGGAGGGTAGGTTGGAAAACGGAAACCGTATACAGGGATCTACATTTAACCTCAACAGAAAAGTGGGTGAAGGAACATCAGACAGTGCAAGATATGAGAAAATAATTAGTAAATTATCAAGGGTAGCTCGAATGGAGGGGGAAAAATGAGGAGCTGAGGCCAGGGGCTTGGGTGGGGTGGAGAGTGGATATTTTGAGAATAATGAGGGCAATGAATGTACAAATGTGCTTTACACAACCGATGTATATATGCATTGTGGTTAGTGTTGCATGAACAATTTAAAAAAAGGTCTGGACAGAGGGCACATGCAAGGATGATCTCAGGCTGGATTAGATCAGCAAAATCACCTCCTGGAGTTGCCTCACCCTGTGTCTATTCCTGAGTCAGGCATGAAGCTTAGGGCCCATAGTCCCAGGAGCTGGACAGGGAGGGAGGCGGGGTTCTGAGGTCATTCCATAGGGGCAATGGCCCTCCTGTCCTGCCGGGCCCACCCTCCTTTGTAATCCTGCTGGCTGGAGCACGGCTTTCATGGAGTCCACACCATGGGAGCTCTACTACTCATGGGGGATTGGCAGGAAGCCTCTGCTTATGCGCACACACCACCACCTAGCTGGAGGATCTCTGTGAACAAAGCCTGAGGCAGACAACAAGCCCACTAATTGATGCTGTAAGAGATACAATCAGCATCCAGAAACCTGCAACTGGGAGTAAGAGGCAGCATACTTGGCCCCAGCCACTCCCACTGCCATCTTCAAGGAGTGACATTCTAAAGCAGAGGGTTTTCAAAAGGCACTGCCAGGACTGTGGAATGAGCAGCTCATTTGTGGACATGGATACTGTGTGATCCAGAAGTATTACCTCTTCCTTTCCATTCAGGTGAGACAAAAAAAAGTTCCAAATAGAAAGCCATGCATCTAAACAGTATCCAATAGCCACTCATGTGCAGTGCTGCTGCCTCCAAAGAGCTTTCCTAGGTTTTTCTCTCTGTGGACAGATATACCTTGGTCCTTGGCTCTGCATGAGAAAGAATTCACGCCAAAGCCAGGTTTGTGATCCAATTGTGTTTTAGGAGAGATAGGGAGGCATGGTAGGCAACCCTGGTGGACCCCAGTGGCTGAATTGAATTTACTTGGCCTAGGTGGGTCAATGTGGGTGCAGCACCCACCCAGGTGTACCTGGCCTTCCTGACTGGAAACCTGGACCTCTGAGCACGCTCGGTGTGCCACTCTTTCCTGGGTGGCTAGCTTGGCCCTCTGAGCATGTATCATGGACAACCTAGTCCCTATGCTAGCTACCTAAAATTTACACCCTGAAGAGATATGGACCCAAATCTTTGGGGTACAAGGCGACGACATCTTTAGGTCCTTCCTGCTGCCAAAAGGGTGAAGTGGGGCTTTGGGTCCATACCCTTTCTACTCTGCTGGGAGGGGTTGTCCATTCAGGTCTAGGATGGATAAGGTTGAGGTGGTCCAGGAGATGGTGGTCCTAGAGGTGGCACACTTGGTTCAGAGGGCTTGGTAACTTGAGAACTTCTGGAAAAACAAACAAACGGACAAGAGGGTGAACAGTTTAACTGAGACAAGGCTAGGCTTGTGAGGTGGCAGTGCCCTTGAAATTAGGTGAGTGTCACAGGAAACAAAAAAAATCTTAGGATTATCAGGCATGTGTGTTTGTTCGTTCTAAGTATAGGCACGGGAGTAAAAGCATCCACAATTTCCCCTATGAGGGTACAGGGTTTGGGAACTACTGGGTGCACTGAGATCACTGTTTCATTTATGATCCTAATGTTTGGACCCACTGCTAAGAATCATGCTTCTATTTAATCCTATTATCCCTCAATTATTAACTTTGGTCAAACAAATTTTGTTTTCATTAATTACTTTCATAGTTATCTATCTATCTATCTATACACACACATTTAATTGAATGGAATGAAAAGGTCATGCGTTATAGCGTTAAATTGTAATATTGGAATACTACAGCGGGAGTCAACAGGGATCAAAAGAAAGTAAGTGTCTGAGTCATTTTTAATTTTCTTGGCTTCAAATTGAATAAAAGACTTGTAAATTACCCAGAGACCAAATTCCCATGGTGCCTCCTACAACGGGTAGAATGTTCAGGGATGTTTCAGGGCTGGGAGATTAGTAACCCCTAAGTCCAGGATCCCTTAGGGCAGGGGTCCTCAAACTGTTTACACAGGGGGCCAGTTCACTGTCCCTCAGACCGTTGGAGCACCAGACTATAGTTAAAAAAAACCAAACTATGAACAAATTCCTATGCACATTGCACGAATCGGCTACTAAGTAGGACATGCAGAGGCAGCAAAAACACCCTGAGGGTGGGATAAATGTCGTCAGGCCACATGTGCCCCACGGGCCACAGTTTGAGGATGCCTGCCTTAGGGGTTTCCTGGGTGCACTGGGGATGAAGGTCTCTACTGCTCCTCAAAAGGAGAAATGCTGTAACTTCTGGCATTTCGGCCCACTTTCCAATCACTTTACAAAACTGTTCCAGGTGAATCAGGGTTAGAAGGGAAAGTGTACCATTCTCTGGCCACCATTCTCCTTTCTCAAATAAAGTTGCATAGTGTATCAGCTTTTGTTTGTCTAGCCTCTGTGTCAACTCTATCCCAATTGGACAGGATTCATGCAAGGGGGCAATTCCTGAGTATGAAGCTGCTAAGTCCCATCTAGAAAGCACAAAAGAAGGCTATGTAGAGCTTGCTGCCTCAAGGTCAATAAACCCCACTTGAGAGCGAGCCCTTTATTGCCCTGAATCTGTTGCCTCAGGAAGATGCCCCAGCAAGAAGTAAGGGATCAAAGACAACTCACTGAGGTCGACTTTAAGTCCAACCATTATTCTAGACAAGCTAGGAGAACCACTGCTTGGAATGGCCCCACGGCCCTCCAAGATGCCTGCTGGCGGGAGCAGACTCTCAAATCTCTGAAGGGAAGGGGCATCTGGAAGCTCAGGGAACCTTAAGGGAATTGGAATTTCTGTCTGGAACATCGTGGCAGTGGAACTGTGTAGTAAGAGCTTTCCCCAAAAGTGCCTTAAGCAGCAACACTGAAAGCCTAAAGGTAACAGTTACACAGGAAGGGTTCCATATGCCATTGGCCTAAGCCTGGGCCACGGAAAACCAGCCTGTAACAAGGAACAAACCTACACTGGTAGAACACTAACACTATAACGCCTCAAGTTTTAAATTCAGGAAATAATTTTAAACATTTTTATTCTTTACTTTCATAGTTATCAATATGTATATATGGCATTCAAATATATAAAACGTGCAATGTTTTTGAAATGTAACCAAATTGTCACATTGATAATTTATAAGTTTGGTACTAGATAAGTTTCAATTAAATGTTATAAAAATGTTGTGCTGGGCATTATAGGGCTAAAGCAGCTTGTTTGAAAAGCCAGGAGAAAGGGAATGGAGGGGAAAAGGGAAATATTTGGCTCCCAGGACAAGGCAGGGCTAACTCCCAGGTCTATTCAACCAGCTCCCTAGGCAGTGCCCTTCCACATGTTTGGGCTGGTGGGCACCATCTTGGCCAGGGTCACAGGCCCCGTTTCCCCATGGCCACAATGGCGGCTATATAGGATCTCTGGGAAAAGCTTAAACAGCCTTGACAAGAGTGAAGCCATTATGAGCTGACAGAAGGCACCATGTAAAGTAAATAAAGTAGCTATGAACTGTAAATGAACTAGCTGATATAGGGGAGGTAGGCTGTGCAGATGTGCCCAAGGGAATGTCCCAAAGGATATGGATGCTCAGAAGATTCGCGAGAGCGACCAGAGCAGTCTTTGTTCAACTAAGAATGACTAACTGCAACACCCTGCTTCTCTACTCTGCCTGCTTGCACACCTGCACATTGCAAAAGTATAAAAACCTTTGGACAATTAGACTGGGGCTGCTCAGGAAAAAAAACTTTTTCTGTTGAACTTGCCAGCGGTCGGAGTAGTTTTCTTTCTGGGAATGGAGAGTGGCTACAACATTTCGAGGTGCACCGAGATCCAATTGCCACTGTTTGGGCTTGCTTAGAAAGGAAACCTCCTTAACAGGAGTGCTCTCCCCAGAACTACGGATTTCTGATTTCTCTAGGCCAGGGGTCCTTAAACTCTTTAAACAGGGACCAGTTCACTGTCCCTCTGATCAGTTGGAGGGCCGAACTATCGTTTCAATAAAACTATGAACAAATTCCTATGCTTCCTGTACATACCTTATTTTGAAGTTTAAAAAAAACACACAAACAAACGGGGCACAAACACTCGGCGGACAGGATCAAGGTCCTCGGCTATCCGCATGTGGCTCACAGGCTATTGTTTGAGGACCCCTGCTCTAGGCGCTCACAAAGAGAATGTAGTTTCAGCCCTAAAGCCTGGAGACTCTGCAATTTGTTTAAAGGTGATTGGACAGAAGGAGTTCCTGATTTGCCCATGCAAGACTCGTTTTCCCTTCCCCTATTTCTCAGAGTTCATAGTTATGTTTATGGGGAACCAGGACATCCCTATCTGATCCCTAAAATTGATGCGTGGAATGACATTGCCACTAATAAGCCAGCATAAACAAAAGACTTACTTCCTCCTGCAACAGAAAGGGTTCTTGTTTCAAGATTTCAGGAAACATGGCAGGACCAGAAAAAAAATAGACCCAAGGTCCTAAAACCACTAAGGTGGAGGCTGCCCTTCCCCAACCCCTCCCCATACCCCTCCGTCTCGGCTTTATTCCTTTTTGCAGGAGGACTCTGGGAGTGGGAGAACTAGCTTACGACCCTTCATTATCACTGCCACCCTGTCAGGTGCATGGGGCTGGAGAGAGAGAAATACTCATAACTCCTTTCTGAGTCCACACCCCAACATACACTAGGGCTGGTATGGGATCTCGACCGCCCCACCCCCCAAGAAGGATGATTTGGCAGCAGCCATTCTACACTCAAGGCAAGCAGCCCCAACACCTGGGGAAGACCCCTGAGTCCCTTTTTGGGTATATATCCCCTTGTATTCCAGTGATTTGTATAATTGGAATCAACAAAATCCCTTTTTCTGACAAAGCAGGTCTGATTCCTTGATAGAAACGGTTTTCCATATGCATTAGCCCACCTCCAGAAATTGCCAGCAACTTCTCCAGGTGCTGTTCACAACACAGGTACAGTAGCCCTGCCAGAGAGAGGCCCAGTAAGCAGTCAATGGACATGATGGTCAGACAGCAGGCACTCCCCATGTGAGGGAAACTCTTTTTGCCACTGCACGAAAAATGTGAGATCCAAACTCCTTGCAAGGCACAGAAGGCCTAACCAGGTATCACCAGTTTCTCTTGCAGGCCCTCAGTGGAACAGCTAGAAAACCTATGAATTTATCTAAGGTCAGTGAGAATTTTCAGGCTCTTACAAGAGAATGTCTGCGTGCCTTTTTAGAGTGACTGATGGAAGCCTACGGGCTTTATATCCCTAACGGCCTGGAGGCCCCGAGAACAGGAGGGCAATAAGTATTGCCTTTATTACTCAGTCTGCCTCAGACATGAAAAAGAAGTGGGAAGGGTTTGACGGGAAAAATCTTAGTGATTTGGTACAAGTGGCTCAGCGGGTGTGTAACAACAGAGATGATCCTACCACGACAGAGACAAAGAAACTAGTTAAAATACTAGTAATTGCCATGAGAGACCCCAGAGACTCAGGAAAAGGAGAGCATGGCCCACTTACGGAGAGACTGACCTGTGGGCACCGCCAAGCCATGGGGCAGGATCAATGTGCCTACTGCAGGAAAGAAGGACATTGGAAAAATCAGTGCCTTGAATACCCCAGGAGAAGCAGACAACCCTCCAATAGAGAGGACGGGCCTCATCCACACCTAGAAAATACCAAGCAAGAGACAATAATGCTTGAAGAAGCTGAATGAAGGTGTCAGTGCTCTGTTTCACTTGGTCCCCAGGATCCCAGGCTAACTGTCCAAGTAGGAGGCCAGCCAGTCAATTTCTTAGTGGACACAGGGATTACCTTCTCAGGTTCAGAAAAGAGTACAGGCAAATTGTCAAAAGGAAAGATTTGAATTACTGTCAGCATATGATTGCTTCCAAAAATAACTCACACCAGAAGATTTGCATGGAGGTTAGGTGGGTTTCTCAAGACATCATGATAAAAAATATCTGTCTGCCCTTTGTCCCAGTTAGCCATATGATTTTTATGGCACTGGCCCCTGGCTTGGCTGTTGAGCCATGGAAACTGTTTTTGCAGGACGTGAGGCGGTGGCCTGTGGCCATCAGTGGAAGGACAAAATCTCCACAGTGGTCTTCCTGTTTCGATTTGGAGCCACCTATATCACCTCTCGGACATTATTGTTGTCCTGGGCTCAGAATCGCCACCCCAGGTCTAGAAGGCACCTTACAGATCCACACTATTTGAATCAGGCTCTGCTTAGCCCCTATCGATCACTTGGTGACATGGGAGTCTGGACAATGGAGTACCTTTACTTTTCGGATCAGAAAACTAACTCAAAAAAACACAGGTGTTGACCCAGAGGCACACAACTGGTTAAAAACAAAGCCAAACTTACAACCATTTTCTGGAGCCAGAGTTCTGAGCCCCTCGTGGCTGTGCCCAGCCGAGCAGTCCCTCTCTCCTGGACACACCAAAGATCTGAGCAGATATTCCCCACAACCCCTCCCAAAGATTTTATTTCAGAGGACAGCATTGAATTTGCATCTCCTGGACAGAGACATTATCTGATCAGAGCACACAGAGATGAAGGGGAGAAGGGGAGAGTGGAGCACATCCTGTCCCACCAGACCTTGAGGATGATGTTCCCACTCAGAGAAGTCAGTTCACATAGAAGACCACATGGCCAGCCCCACGACGAGACACAACGTCCCTCAAAGACCCATAGCCCTAGAGGGGACAACACTGGAGACACAGTGTGGGAATTACCCCCAAACTGATCTCGCTACACCGAGGCATAACACTAAGGGGGTACAGCAGAAGAGCAAGTAAAAGGAGCAGCAAGATCCCAAGGAAATGCTAAAGGTGGACTTTAGGGTCAGGGTTTGGTGCCCCAAAAGACTGGACTAGAAAACACTTCTAAAGGCCAACACATAGTCCTTAAACTATCTATGAGCTTTTCTATCTTGTTGACCTTTGTTTTCTTTTATTGTAATTGGATTTTTGTTGTTTTGTTTATTTTGCTGCTTGGTTTTGTTCTTTCTTGTTTTTGTGCATGTTATTGCCTCTACAGGTCTGTCTAAATAAGATAGGCTGAACGAACAATCTGGAGGAGAAAAAAAAACGGAACTAGCACATCCTGGAGGACATGCGAGAGAGGGAGGTGGGAAGAAAGGTAGTGGTGTTAAGAACTCCAGAGACAAGGGAACAAAAAGTGATGGAAATCAGTGGTGAGGGGGATGCAGGAGGCCTGGTAGGGCGTGATCAAGGGTAATGTAACCAAGAGGAATTACTGAAACCCAAAGGAAGACTGAGCATGACAGTGGGCACAAGAGGAAAATCAAAGGGTATAGAAGAGTGAGCTGGGAAGCAAGGGCCAGTTATAGATGTCTAAATAAAGGCATGTACATATATTTACAAAGGGGCATGGGGAAATAGATCTATGTCCATGTGTTTATAGATTTAGTATTAAGGTAGCAGATGGACACAGGGCCTCCGCTCAAGGACTCGTTCATTGCAAGAACATTGTTCTATTAAATTGGCATTAAACGATGCTCACCTTCCCTACACCATCACTGACCACAAAGCGGCTGCATAAGCAAATGTGATGAAGAAAGCCGATGGTGTCCAGCTACCAAAAGATATAGCATGTGGGGTCTTAAAGGCTTGAAGGTAAAGAAGCAACCATCTAGCTCAGAAGCAACAGAGCCCACATGGAGGAAGCATACCAGCCTGTGTGATCACAAAGTTTCAAAGGGATAAGGCAACAGGCATCATGAGAACAAAAAAATCTTATCATGGAGAATGAGAGGGGACGGCCGGGTATAGACCCAAAACCTATTTGCAGTGCACTGGACATCCCCTTACAGAAGGATCTCAGAGAGGAGATAAAAGAATACAGGGAATGAGACAGCAAAGAAAAACACAACTTTCCTCAAGTTCTTTTTTTTTTTGTTTTTTTTGCGCACCCCGCGGGCGCCCAGTGCCGCCCCCTCCCCGGTCCCGCGGCGGCGGCGACGGCTCGGGGCCGGGCGGGGGGGGGGGCCAGGGGAGGGGGCAGACACCAGGGGCAGTGGTGGCCGCGGCGGCTCCCGGCGCCATCTTGGGCTGATCGATGAATTGAACAAAGAGGATCAATTTCCGATCAAGCGAGTTATCAATGGGGGCCGGGGAGTGAGAGGGACTTGTCCCTGAGTCGGCCCCGCTTTCCCCGGCACCCCCCTCCTCCCCTCCGCCGCGGCTCCCCGGCGGCAAGGCAGCCCGGCGCCCCCCCGGGGAGGCCGCGACCGCCCGCAGCCCCCACCCCCGAGCGAGAGGCCGAGAGAGAAGCCTGACCTGCAGCTGCTGTAAATCAAAGCGCTTCCAATATTGAAACATCGATCCCACATTGGCCGCCATCTTGAGACGTATTGAGACGGAGTGAGAGGCTGATAGAGAGGGGGCTGGAGTTCAGGAGCCGCCAGGAGGCAGCAGGCGGGCGGCGCCAAAACCCGGCCTGGAGCCGGCCGCCGCCACCGCCACAGAGGAGCGCGGACTCCTCCTCACTGCTCCACCGCCGCCAGGGCAAGCCGAGCCGGAGTCGGAGTCTGAGCCCGAGGGCGTGGAGGCCGCTGGCCCGGCCTAGCGCGTGGCCGCCCAGCCACGCCCCCCGCCTGCGGCCGAACGAGCGACCCGCTCGTGACCCCCGCCCCTCCCAACCCCCAGCCCCGTCCGGAGGCCGCCCGGCTCGGCGCGGCCCGGCCCCTTGAGGGCGGCGAGAGGGGCGCTGGAGGGCGGCGAGAGGGCAGCCCCACCGCCCGCCGAGGCCTAGGCCGGGCTCACCTGGCGCGGGGGGGGGGGGCGCGGAAGGAGGGGGCCCTGGCGGCAGCGGAGCGCAGGCCCCCCGCCCGCCTCTACGCCCGGGCGCTGGGTGCCGGCGACGCGCCGGGGGTCGTCGGTCGTCCTGCTGGGCGCCCGCCCGCCCGCGGAGCCGCCGCGACCACCTGCTTGAGCCCAGACCCCCGCACGGCGCAGGCCTCAGCGCACCCGCGCTTGTGCCCGAAGCCTTGACCGTGGGCGGCCCCGCCAGCCGGGGCCTCAAGGACCCAGCACCCCAGAGCGCCCTTGCTGGGGGAGGGCAGGGGCATGGGGAGGCATCAGCCCCTGACCCTCTTGAACTTGCACCCGCCAGCGTCCCACGCTGGGGCCCCAGAGTCCCCGCTCAACACCACCCGGTGACCCAGGGCCCCCTAGCTGTCACCGCCGACTTGGTACTTAGGAGACATGCTCTCTGGAGGCGGTTGAGGCTTGTCTTGTGGCCAATAATCATCTCCTACGCCTTCCTTTCCAGTCACTAATTTGATGTCTTCACTTAAAGAAATGCCCATAAGTTGAGGTTTCAGAGGAGAGCTCCTTGAGCTCCCCAGACAACAAGGGGGCCGAGTGTCACCGTCATTATCCTGAGCTGGGAGGGAACACTAGTGTTCCAGAGGCTGGGAATCCGTCACTGCCTGCCCACAGCACAGACAGAGCAGGTGCTGGTTATAATTGTTTCTAGACGTCCTGCCATGCTCAGTTGAATGTCAAAGCCATAAACGTTGCCCGACTACAATCAAACTGGAGTACGCAGACATTTCTGCATCATTGCCGGGTGGAAATACACTGAGTGGAGTTGGATGAGATGGCAGCAAGTGCTTAAGGAGGGGGTGCTGTGGGAATACCAACAAGATGACTGCTAGTCTCCATTTCCTTCTCTCGTCTGCTTTGTGTTTTCTTTCAGGACCAGAAGAAATGATGCATATGTAAGGAAAAAAACTTTTCATTTCCAGAGGAGTTTTCCACCCCACAATCTACCCGCAGCCTCCTTTGAGCAAGCCAGTAAAAGCTTTTTTTTTTTTTTTTTTTTTTTTAACCTGCCTTCTCACTATGACAATTTCCGGAGCTGCTATGTGGCTGTGTTTAAAAGTCCCCCTCGGGATCCAGAGTGCAATCCATATCACAAAGGCATCCTCCCAGTCCTAAATAGCAATGTGACCTCATTTCAGAAGGTTGTTCTTGTTTCCATAGACCCAGAATGGAGTTTAAGCTGTTGATCTTGACTGTGGTTGTCGACTCAGCCTCTCATGGGCACCTCATGGGCAGTGGAGCAAACTGTGCCAATCTGTGCTACCACCAGGACTGGGAGAGGAAGCCAACAGTGGTGGGCCATAGGTCAATGTGTGGATGGGGATGATCAGGTCTTTCTTCATTATTCTGTTTCAGTCTGGAAACACCACTGAAGCCTCAGTGTCGTAGCAACACACAAACCTTCACTGACAGTCTGGGGCACATTGGCTGCAAATCAAACCCGGGTCTTCCCAGTGAAAGACGATGAGAGGTCTACCACTGAAGCACCGTGGCCCTCACCTCAAACCAGGGCAGTCATTTCCGGAGTTCAAACCAGACCACAATGCAGGATGACTGAGATTGCCACCAGAATCTGATACTGATGCAGAAAAAAACCTAACTACCATTTTATTGACTCCCAATAGGACAAAGATCTGCCCCTTTGGGGTTTTGAGACTTTAAATCCTTACAGCAGGGGTCGCAACCTGTGGGTCGCGACCCCTTTGGGGATCAAATAACCCTTTAACAGGGGTCATCCAATTCATAACGATAGCAAAATTACAGTTATAAAGTAGCAATGAAAATAATTTTATGGTTGCAGGTGACCACAACATGAACTGTATTAAAGGGTGGCGGCATTCAGAAGGTTGAGAACCATTGCCTTACAGAAATAGACAACCTCATATTTCTCCCACGGAGGGGCTAGTCAGTTCAAACCCCTGACCTTGCGATTAGCAGGTTAATGCATAGTCCACTACACCACCAGGGCTCCTAATGATATAATAAGAGATACTATTGTTAGATCTCTCGTGGGAGAAATACACCTCAGTCCTTGGCTTCGCGTGAGAAAGAATTCACTCCGCAGCCTGGATTGTGATCCAAGTGAGTTTTTTGAGAGAAGAAGTTTCAGGTTTACACAGGCACCTCAGGGCCCCTCACCCCTGCACAGCTTGCCTAGAAGCTGCTGGAGAGAAAGTCACTACGTGGGCTCCAGGATCCTGCCTTTTCTTTCTTTTCTTAAATCGTTTTATTAGGGGCTCATACAATTCTTATCACAATCCATACATACATCAATTGTGTAAAGCACATTGTACACTCACTGCCCTCATTATTCTCAAAACATTTGCCTCCACTTAAGCCCCTGGCATCAATCAAGTCCTCATTTTTACCCCTTCCTCCCCCATCCCTCAAGAAACCTTGATAATTTGTGAGTGGTGATATTGGGAGGGTAGAGGGAGGGTGGATTGGAAAGAGGAAACCAATTACAAGTATCTACATGTGACCTCCTCCCTGGGGGACGGACAACAGAAAAGTGGGTGAAGGGAGACATCGGAGAGGTCAAGATCCTGCCTTTTCAATTCCTCCACAGGGAGGCATGGTTGATGGTCCTGGTCAACCCCATTGGCTGGATTGAATTCACCTGGCTCAGATGGGCCAATCCAGGTGTAACACCCACCTAGGTGTACCACCCCTTCCTGGCCGGAAGTTTGAACCTGAGCATATGTAATGGATGACCCACTCCCTATGCTAAGCTACCTAACAGTATTTGCAAGATGCCGAGCAATGTTCTAAGCTTTTTGTATATAATAATTCAATTATATCACTTAAGAAGCCTATGTGTGGACTCTATTCTTGCCTCATTTTACAGATGAAAAATCAGTGGCACAGGATGATAAAGCCATGAGCCTATGACCACACAGTGAGGAAGTGGAAAGGAGAGATTTGAACCCAGGCTGCAGAGTCCATGCCTTGGGTGCCTACAGCGCCACATAGGACACAGGAAAGCATGGAGCAGACTCGGCGTAAGACCTAGCATGTATGTGCTAGGACTGCATGAGAGTAGCTGCTACTCAGATCCAGAAGAGAATACAAGGCTATTGCAAAAATTATTTTTGCCAAAAGAGGGTGGAATTCTGCATCTTGTGCGAAATCCCCCAACCTGCACATGGCACAGCTACTTCAGAAGGTTCCCAACAATGTGTGCTGTGTGGCAAACCTAACTGAGCTCAGGGGGAGCTGGTCTGTGGGTTATGTTACCCAGAAGGTGAGCAGTTTGAACTCACCAGCCACCACTCCAAGGGAGAAAGAGAAGGCTTTCTGCTCCCATGGACTTACAGTCTTTGAAGTGGCAGGGAGCATTTCCATGCAGCCTATGATTAGGATCTAGGAGGGTGAGGGTGGATGGAGTTGGTTGAGACCAGGCTTCAGGGCATTTCCCAGAAGGGCTTCCTGCAGTGACTCTGCCTTCAGGAATGTCTGGTGACCCTGAGGGCAGCAAAGTCCTAAGCACACTCAGGCAGTGGTTCTCAACCTTCCTAATACAGGTCCTTTTGTTGTGGTGACCCCCCCGACCATTAAATGATTTTCTTGCTACTTCATCACTGTAATTTTGCTACAGTTATGAATTGGACGAGCCCTGTGAAAGGGTCATATGACTCCCAAAGGGGTCGCAACCCACAGGGTGAGAACCACTGCACTAAGGGTTCCCCTTCCGGGCAGCTCTACCAGTGTCTGATGTGCATAGTTCTGTGAGGTGAGAGAAATGAACTTAGTGTCTGCTTCTGGTGACAGTTGATGTGGGTGGGCTTTCTCCCTATGTCAAATCCCTCTCAAGCCATTTGTCACCACAACAGAGGGAGCCACACACATAAAGCAAGAAGAGGAGGCAGCATAGCAGGACGGTAAGCAGAACAAAGATTGAATAAGCACAATTCACTTCAATCATGAATCGGGTGCCCTTGAGATGTGAGGAAAACCCCAGTCTAGTGACATTAGATCAGGTTTAGGGATTGAGTGACGGGACCCTCTTGGCTCCCCTCAGCCCCTATCTTGCTTTCCCATTGACCCTGCCCCTTACATCGTGATTGGTCCTTATTCCAGCATGATGGTTGGTTTCATAATCACAACATGTGGGAATGTGTTAGTCGATAGGTTATACAGGCACAGTCTCTGGAATGGGTAAGTGAGGAGGTGTGACTGGTGACATGACTGGTGGAATGGATCATGTGAAGTGATTTGAGATCGTTGTTCAGACCTGATAGGTCATCCAGGCCTCTAGTTGATCCTGGCAGTACTCTAGTTTAAGGAAACAGAATGTTAGGCATTTAAGTCATATTTAAGCTTAAATTTTGAGCAATAGGCTGTGGCTCACAGTGAGAGTCTATGTGGAGACCCTAAATCCATTTTGAGGGGCCACACATTCAGCCACCATTGAGTTCTTTCCTACTGCTGACCGGCAGTGGAAAGCTTGCGTCCACTCCCCGGGCCAGACTCAGCGATATACGGTCGTGTGCACATCCCAATGAAGGTCCCGCTCATGCTCTCACAGGCCCTCCCGCAACTCCATGAATTGATCCGTCTTCAGGGACAGTTTTGTGACAAAGATGTTTGTTTTCCATGTCTCATTTAAGCTTTCAGGAGCTCAGGTGGTGATGCTGGATAGTGTTGGACTATTAACAGCAAGATCGCTGGTTCGAAGCCACTAGTCATTCCACAGGAGAAAGATGAGGTTATTGCTTCCTGTAAAGGTAGCAACTTCAGGATCCCTACACAGAGTCACTATGAGTCAGAGTCAGCAGGACAGAATGAGTGTCATTTTATTTAAGTAACTGTGGCTGTGGGTCCTTCCGACACCATTGTGGCCTCATGCGGATGCTCTCCTTCATCCAGAACAGCGGTTTGTGTCTTTTTCTTGTGTAAAACATAGCAAAGGAGTTCCTAATAAAATAAAGTTGAATTGGGAGTCTTTTTTCCCTCAAACAAAGTAAATCCATAAATAGAAATGAGACTATGGTGCTAATAACCAGTTGGAGAGTTGAGAGAGCTGAACTCTCAATCCTGGTAGAAACCCATTGTGACTTTAAAAACTTGCTCAAGGTCATCCATAGCCTATGAGGTTGAGTTGAGCAGACACAAAACAGATGTGTTGGGGAGTAATTGTGTACATTAAGTAAACAATTTATCTTTCTAAAGATTCTGTCTAAAACTTACTTTAAATAGTAAGTTTTCCCCTGGGCTAGGGAAAGGTCAGGGAGCTTAACCCCCTAGTATCCACCCCCTCTCAGCATTCATCATGTTGGCCAGAGGAGCCAAATCACACCCACTACCCAGGGAGCACTGCTTCCAAAAGCCCATTTCCTGTGCCGGGGCAGAGGGCAGGTACCCGGACCAGAAATGCTGACAGAGTGGAACCAGCGGGCTCAGCCCCCAGCTTCCTGAGAGGGCAGCTGTGATGGTTCACTTTTGGACAAATGTCAATGCATGACTTGGGCAGCACGAAAAGCAGATGTGCAGAGGTTGTTCGCTGTATTCCAGAAGTTCACACACTCCCCGCAGGCTTTTTGGTGGCTTCCACCTTCAATCCCAAAAGGCCACTGCCGTCCAGTGGATTCCAACCACAGTGACCCTATATGGAGTTTTCAAGACTGTAAATCTTCATGGGAGCCAGCAGTCTCATTGTCCCCCTTGGGACAGGGAGCTAGCAGCCCGTTTCACCTCCAGGACCCCTTCCTCTCTAATTCTGGATCCAGTCCCTCCAAATATCCTGCCCTGCCCTTGTCTAGGCTTCTTAAATGCGTTCCATGCTGCTTATGTTAGTCTGGGTGCCTTAGCGAAACAAATCCACAGAAACGCGTATGTATAAGAGAGAGTTTTATGTAAAGGGTGAGTGCACATCAGGAAAACATGCCCGCATTTGCTTATGCACCCGCTTTGTCTTCAGCGATCATGTCGAGATAGGCTGGTGGCTTCTTCCATGTGGGCTTTGTTGTTTCTTAGCTAGATGGCCCCTTGTTTATCTTCCAGTCTTTAAGACCCTGGACACTATATCTTTTGATAGCCGGGCCCAGGGTGCTTAACCACTACACCACAAGGGTTCATTAGCTTGTGACTTATCTCCTGCCATTCACACTAGATGCTCAAAATAGCAGGAAACCAGGTTTCTCCTTTGTGGCCACACCAGGTACTGACAGAACCAAGAACAGAGAAATGCTTAGTTATATATCTTGACTATCATTAGCATATTATATGCCTGGCAATATGTAAGCCTTCGCTCCCCTGACCTCTCACAGTCTCGGTAAAATGAAGCTAATAAAAGTAGTGCTCTCACAAGCTTGGTAGGAGATTAAACAACTCACATAAGGGTACACAGCCTATCAACGAGGAGGCGAGATGAGGCAGTGTGTGGCTGCTGAACCCACACCCTTCACAACACCTGCATTAAAATGACTGAGGGCTATGAGGAACCAGACAGAAGCAGGTTCACACCCCAGATTGAGTCAATTTAACTGCCTATTGTGCCTGACCCTTCTATCTCTGATCTTAGAAATGGGGTTAACAACAACAAAACACTGTAGAAGAAATGTCCAGCAGATGACAGGCACGCGATTAAACAACAAAAAATAAATCACTTAAGTTGAAATTCGAACTCCTGGAAACCCCTCACACACGTGCAGAAAAGGATTGAGCCCCATGTGGTGTTTCCAGTGCCCCCGTCTTCCCCCCGAAAATGAGCATTTGATAAGGTAATGCCTGGATTGTTCCAAGCCCAAGACTGTGGAGAACTAAAGGAAAACCCAGCATTATGAATCTTTGAGCACAGCCCTGCTGGGAAACCGCCCTGCAGTCACTTGTTGATGACTGGAGGAGGGACAAGAGTAGGGAGAAGAACGAGGACTGAATGTGACACATAAGCAGGGATGGCCTACATTCCATAAAGGAAAAAACTCAAGGTCTGCTTTTCTGGTGCCGGAAAGTTAAAACCCATCTGGTGCAGTTGAAAAGGTGTGTGTGTGGAGTGGGGGGGGGGGTGTTAGGGAGGAGGGGCGATGAGTCCAAAGGATGAACTCCATCTACAATTGTGTCCTCAACTGCTTTCCACTGCTAGCAACACGATATTTGTGGCTGGCCTGCCCTGCTTTTATTATCAAGCCCAGAGAGGGCAAGAGACTAGCTCGAAGTCACACTGCAAGTTGGCAGCAGAATCAGGCCGAGAACTCTGGATGCTTAGAAAGCTTCACACAGACCTGAGAAAGTACCAAGGGAAGACCTGTTCGCTAACTGGGCAGCACTCACTGCATGCCAGCGCTGTTCCAGTGCCCCAGCCAGGGCATTGCTCCCTGTGTCTGTGTGTCTTCAGTGATGCACACAGGTGACGGATTGGCTTTTAATAGCATGCTTGGAAGGTTGAGGCCACCCAGCGGCACCTAGAAAGAAGGGCCTGCAAATCTACTTCAGACCAAGCAGCCTTTCCAGACCCTGGGGAGCACAGTTCTTCTTAGACACACAAGGAGGCCAGGAGTTGAAGTTGATTCCATGATGTAGTTGATTCCATGGTTCCCGGTTGTAGCTATACCTAGAGTCCCATCCACATTCATGTTTATATCTCTTCACTCCATGGGGTGCTCATGGCTCCAACTCTTCTGAAGCAGACCACCAGGATTTTGTTTAAGAGGCCTCTGGATAGGTTTGAACTGCCAACCTTTTAGTTTGTAGCTGAGTGCTAAACAACTTGTGCCATGCCGGGTGCTAAGCTCAGAAACTCAGTCGGTGCTTCATGATCTCAGTTGGAATTATAGAGAGGGTCAGTGATGATCCATTGACTGCTGGGTAATTGTTGATGTAGTCTCCCTGTGCAGACATGTAAAGTACCTGAAAACTTAAAATCCAACTCATTGAGTGCATCATCCTGCCGTGCGCCAGCCCAGCAGCATGCTCTGCTGGGGACATTTGGCCATGCCTGGAGACATTCTGAAGAAGGGAGTCCCACTGCCATCTAGTGGGCTGAGACCAGGGATGCTCGCTTAGCATCCTGGTGCAGGGAACAACACAGCCCCACAAGAACGATGTTGGCCAAAATGTCAGCAGAGCTGCCACTGGGAAAATGGTCTAGTCCAAGCGCTGACCTTCGTAGAGGAAGAAAGCCAATCCAGAGCAGCTAAGTGACCTGCTGTGGGTTGCACAGCCTGATTCCAAGCCCAGTACTATACCCAAAGCTGTTACCACGCCCAAAATTAAACAGCAATAGCTGCCCAAAGGCCTCTTAGTTTGAGGACCAAGTAAGACAGTAAATGAGAAAGCCCTTTGACAAATGTGGCATGCTGCACAAACATGAGATGTTATTACCCAGGATCTTTTGATATATGTAAATAGATCTTGTACCAGGTCAGTTAATTTTCCAACTGCTCTATCTGAGCTTTCAGATGGCAGCACCTCTGTCCAACCCAGGAAAGGACTCCTGTGCAGGCTGAGCAGCCCTGGAAAGCCTCATGCCTGGCTTCTCCCACCCCTCAGCTAATCTCCAAGTGATTAATAAGGGCTCTCACTATGTTGTGCCTCCCAGCTGACAGATACTAGGCTATCAAAGCATTCGTATCACCTCCTTGATGCCTGAGGAGGAATATAGTTTCATGTGTGAGAGTGCCCCAACCCGCGGGACTCAGTTATTCGAGGGGTTCCAAGGAGGACCCAGCCTGAAAGAGAAACGGGCGAGAGAGAGGAGCGAGACCAAGCAGATTCTTGTCAAGGTCTGAGTTTATTGCTACACAAGCCTCTCTATAAAGGGTGAGGCAAACAAGGGAGTTCAAAGGGGAGATAAAAAAAAGGAAGGGCGGGGGTGTAGAGCACACAGGGCAGGCGGCCGCAAGTCTGCAGTTGGAATGTCCGGTGCTGGAGCAGACAAGGGTGGGCCATCTGGTGTGTGTCAGGGTAAGATAAGGTTGAGGTGACGTGGCTTTAGCCCTGCTGGGCAGGCAATATGGCCTTGGTTTTGTCAGGCTGATTATGCCCGGTTCCCAACATGAGAGAAGCCAGGAATATCTCCTCTCACAACTGTGCAGCAAACGAGATCAGATCTCCCAATCTGATTTTCAGCCCTCCTGTCTTTCCAAGTGAAGTGGATGGTCCATTTCACATTGTCTCAAGTCTTTGCACATTGCATGCCAACATTGCGACACAGGGCGCGGCTGTGGGTCTTAGTAGACAAAGCCCCCACCCAGAACCCTGCCCTCAGAGCTCCTTGGTCACCCTGCACAACGCAGGTCCAGGCCGGGCTCCACACTGCAAGGCGATCAACCCTGACCCTCCAGTGTGGCCGTCCTCACACGCTCCCACATCCACCTAGAAGGACTGGAGATGAGAGATTCCGGAAGCTCCCTGCCTCATCTGCCTCCCTCCCCAGAGCGACAGAGCAACTGTAACTGATTAGGCAGGATGCAGCCTCGTTCCCAGTCCCCACCCTCTCTGGGAAAGCAGGGATGTCTGGCACCTCATCCAAGGCCTTTCCCCTGTGATCTCATTACTAAGGAGCTGCTCCTCTACCGCCCACCTCCATCACCTCATCTACATATGGGGGAGATGAGTATGTCTTCTTTGCTGCTCCTTCCCTGAGTCCACCCCAGGAGCTCCCTGAACAGATCACCAATCACTTCTCATTACACCTGCAGCAGCCGTCAGATACTGCTGAACAGAGACAGGCGCCTCCCCTGCTGCTGCCAGGCTCCAGTGCACATGTGCACACACACGTGCACACACATTGTACAGGCACACTCACATGGACACACAAGCATGCACACCCATGTGCACAAACTTTGTTCAGAGGTGGGAATTCTGCCCATTTTAGCCTCTAATATTGCAATCAGGGAGTGATAGAACAATGAAAGATGAAGGTGGATGAAGGAAGATCTATTTATTCCCTTACTTGTTACATAACCATTCAGGGCTCTTTTTTTATCCGTACAAACACACCACCACACCATCAACAATCATCAAGTAGATGTCATGTATGCAGTGCTGCCCTATTCAAGGCGGTGCTGAGTATGTGAGGAGGATTCTCTCTAAAGCACAGCTCTGAGGAAGTCTGTCTCCTTCGCACTTTTACACACACAGGGTGAGGAACCTGCAGGAGGCTCCGTGCGTTGGGTGAAGCCACACGATGAGTGAGGAGACCGAGTGTGTAGCCAGGGGAGTGAGAGCGCAGAATTCACCACTTCACCACCATGCTGGTGTGCACAATCGATGAAAGGGTGGCTGCCAGCAGCAGGACAGAAAAAAAGTAAAGCATGTAACTTGTGGTTTTATCTCTGGCTTACTTCCAAAAGGAATTGTTTTTGTTGTTCTAAAAAGCTTTATACCGAGAAAAAAAAAGAAAGAAAGAAAGCTTTATACCTCTATAAAAACAAAAGGCTATTGCTGTCAAGCACCTTCAGACTCAAGCCAGAGGAGAGCTCTCCCAGTGGGCTTCCAAGCTGAAAATCTTCACAGAAACACAGTACCTCCTGTGGAGTAGCTGGTTGGTTCAAGCCAGCAACCTGGCAGTTAACAAGTACGTCCCTTGTACCTGTAATACCTGTATAAAGTGTATTAAATATGAACTACTCCTGGTGTGTAATTTTAAATTGAATTATTGTGCCTGGAACTTTTTTTTTAATAGCTAAGAATGGTGAAATGAGACTCCTTTAGATGTTATGATAAGAATACACACTACACAGGGCTTGGATCCAACCCAGCTTAATTCAAAGGAAGGCAGATTTATTTTCTTCTGCTTCCCAGAAGGTTCCCCAGCAGAACGTGTGTTAAACAAAATTGTTTAGCTATGGAAAAGAGCAATCTCCTCTTGGGAAGATCCTGGTAGAAGGGGGCTTTGGTTACATATCCAGCTCAACCCAGCCCCAGGGGCCTCGTCATGTTTTATTTTGTTTTGCCCTTGACACTGATTGTCTTGGGAACTGTGGCCCCCGAGCAATGGCCAGGAAGTCAGGTCTTCTTGATGTAAATCCTCTAATATCCCCTACAATGATTTTCAGTGCCAATGGTAAGGCCCGCCCAGTGGCTGCCACATGCCCCTGAGCAAACACGTCAGAGCAGATGAGAGCATGAGACAGCATTTAAGAGAACGGTAGGCTGGCCTTGACTTAGCTGTTTGGCCTCTCCTCAGAAGTCATTTGTGACACTGACTGTCATGGGTTTCATTAAGAACAAGTCTATCTCTACCAAAGAAAACTGCAAGGTAAGAGGACTTTCAGCTCCAGCTACATATGTCTCCAAACTTACTTACATATTGTCCTGTTTTCAGAAGAAAAAAAATTTACTCAGTGCCTCCCGGGCAAATAAAAACTTTGGTACTACAACCTACAATCCCAGATAAAGTGTAGGTATCTGCTTTGGCAGCTCCCCTGGATCGAGCTGCTCCGGTAGCTCTCCACAAAAACCCTGTGAAGAGATGATCAGGCAGGATAGCCTAGTCTGTTCTGCAGAAAGAAGCTACCCCTGAAACCTCAGTGGCTTAAAATCTAGAAGTTTATTTCTTGTTCATGCAAATTCTGACGCTGGAAGGGCAATTCTACAGGGTGTTTGTCCTGCACACTGTCCGTCAGTGATTCGGGCTGCTTCACAAATATGGTGCCACCAGATCAAAAGGTGGATTCCAGGTCATCACAGAAGAGGAAGAGAGAAGTGGGGGTTGTGGATCAGTCTTTACATGCTTTGACACTTTAGTTGACATAGATCGCTGGATAGGGCTGCTTATATAAAGGTTATCAGTTCAAACCCACCTAGCTGTACCACAAAAGGAAGGGGTCATCTGCTTTCATAAAGGGTACAGCCTAGACAACCTCATGCAACAATTGTACTCTGTACCACAAGGGGTGAGCATGAGTCAGAACTGACTTGAAGGCAACAGGATTTGGGGTGTTTTTGTTTGTTTGGTTGGTTGGTTGATTGGTTTGGTTTGCTGAGTGGGAGGTGGTTCTACCTACAGCATATTAATCTGAAGTAGTCACTTTAGGTTTTTTTGTTTGTTTTTTGAGAGATGTGGAAAAGCTCATTGGCTTTAATGGGGAATTAACTCTGCCGCAGACGGCCTCCTCAAAATTTCCCTCCCGCTTCATAAACTAGCAGAGATTTTCAATGAAGGAGCCTGCAGGCACCCGCTGGACATCTCCTTGCAAGGTCAGTCCTTTGGAGCCACTGGGAGGGAGAAAAAAGAGACTTCTATTCCTGTAAAGAATTCCAGCCCCAGAAATCCTCAGGGGGCAATTCTGCCCTGTCCTCTTGGGTCGCTATGAGTCCGAATTGAATTTATGGCTATGAATTGAGTTTTAATTCCATTCACTTACTGCTATTGACAGGTTGCTAGATTAGGGCTTGTCTTCCCAAATGCCAGCACTAAACGAAAATGAGCTGTCCGGGCCACAACAAAGGGGTTGGAAATAAATCAGGCACACTCATTAGATACCTATGGCAAAATTCAGAACTGAGTATGCTCTGACCCAAGTCATGTAGACCCAGGTGGAAGGTCCACCTGGTCATACAGAATAGGACTTCACAAAAGTGCACCAAAATCAACCAGTACGATCGACCAATGCCCTCCAGTGGTGTTGGGAGGTGATAGAAGTAGGCCTGGGCTCCTTGTCGCCCTCCCTTGTTCACGTGCTCTGCAAGTGGAGGGTGAGGCCCTTGGGGGTTCCTGCCGTGGCTCCTCAGCTGGTTCTGCACTCCTGCTCAGGTATTCCTCCCATGAAACCGCCATATTCAGCTGCAAACTTTCCCAACCCCTGCCATGCAGCCCGGCGTGCTTTCCGGAGATAGTGGGGACTTTTGGGGACTGCGATACCTGAAACTTTCTTTCACAACTTTCACTTGGATTTACAAAAGTGCTTCTGCCATATGAATTCTTTCAGCATTGCTAAGCAAGAACTGAGATCAACCACCCCAGAAACCTAACACTATCAAGTCGATTCTGACTTATATCAATCTAGGGGGTCCTCAAACTATGGCCTGCGGACCACATGGCCCTCAGAGGACATTTATTCAGCATGCCGGGTGTTTTTGCCCCTTTTTTTTTTTTTACTTCAAATTAGGTATGTGCAGTGCGCATAGGCATTTGTGCATAGTTTTATTTTTAAACTATAGTCCGGCCCTCCAGCGGGTTTGAGGGACAATGAACTGGCCTCCTGTTTAAAAAGTTTGAGGACCCCTGAAAGGACAACGTAGAACTATGCCTGTGGGTTCCCGAAGTTCTAAATCTTTACAGGAGCTGAGAACCGCATCTTTCTCTGTGAGCCATAGCGGATTCCAACTGGCTGGCCTCATGGTCACACACATTCCGCCAGGCTCCTTGAGCCTTAACTTGATAATTTAATGAAACGATACTTCTCCAAGTCACACTGTATCAAGGTCTATAATCTTGCTATTCTAATATCAAATTTAAAATAAGGAATATAGTTAAGCTCCAAATCCATAAGCAATAAGATCATTGAATCTCTTTGGACACTATTACTTAAAAAAAGAAAAAACTCTGTCCAATTATTTTCAGCACAGAAAAGCTTCCAGTGTTTACAGCTTAGTATTTAATTGCTTTTTCTCTTCTTCTTTTGCATTGGTGAATCATTTTGAGCTTATAATAATGTCAAAATAAGTAGTTTCCAGAGCCTCCAGGCATTCACTGTGTAATGATCATTTAAAAGATTTCTTGGTTAGAGGGTCCTCAAAAGAATAAAAAGCGTGTCCGCATCCCTGGTCATTTCTATATTCAAAAGAAGAAATTGCTCATCAAATGCTACATGCCAATTTCTTTCTTCAGCCAAACTGCCCATTTTAGCATCACTGAATTAAGCAAATGGTTCTACATTTCAAAGTCAACAATGATACTCTTTTCCCTTTAACACGAGCATCTTAAACAGCTCAAAAAATAGTCGAGCTCTTTATTATGGCTTTTCCTGAGAAAGCTGTTTCGTTGTTTATTTTATTTATTCATCTAGACTTTCATGTTAAGATTTGTGTATTTTAAGTTCTGCTAGTCAGGACATTTTAAATGGAGCCAGATTTTTTTTTTATACTGTGTCTTTTAAAATATAATGAGACTGAGCAGTACATCCGTTAATAAAATATAAAGTCTTCCTATTTCTGTTTGTTTGTAATTTCCCTAAGGATAACTCTTAATGTAGTAAAACCAAAACCCGCCATAATGAATTACATTTGGTCTACTGGGGGTTGTGGCCAACCTTTTGATAGAAAAATCCAGAGACTCCCTTCTGCATCTCCTTTCCCAACCAAACCCCGTTGGCTGGAGGCTGGAAGGAAGAAAGAGGCTGGGCTGCTGGGGCAGGGTGGGGAAGGGGTAACCTTGCAGATTATTTCAAATTCTACTCTGAAGGCAGAAAGTTATCCAAATGAGATAGCTAGAGATTCACTTCCTTAGAAAAAGATTGAAATTAATGTGTCCCTTAGAAAAGCCAAAGGAAAAAAGTCGTTATTAATTTAGGCAATTGAAGAACTTTGAAAGCCATGTCTAGTACATAAAAACACCTGTCCCTAGAGCCCATCGGCCTAGGAAACTGAATTTTTATACCATGTAAAATAAAGGAAGGTCATTTCTTAGACTTGCTCAACAGAAGATTGTCATTTTAAACCGGTTACTGTAATGAGAAGCTGGGTTTTCGTAAAAAGGACTGAATGCTTGAGTCAGTGTGAAATGAAATTAGAGATGCATGTTCTGCGCATGGCGGCATTTCCGGAGGAGTCTGTGTTCCTGTGACTGCTCTCGATCTGTCTCGTGCCTTCTGGGAAACTCACAGCGTGGTGCCCACATCTAGTCTCTCGGACTTTCTTGCCAGCTTTGGAAAGGTGTTGAGTCTGTTGGATCTGCTGCACAGAGACAGCATGCAAGTGGACCCTTCCCACATTCCTCAGAGAGCAGCCCCCCAGTGTAAAGCTGTGGGTGAGGTTTGATGACCTTTGCCCCTTCATCATCCCGCATTCTTTGAGGGACCCAAGCGCTCCCCCGAGGCATTACCGGAGAAGCAGCTACCCCATAGTTTCCAGATGGTGGGTATCAGCCTGTGTGCTCATTGGGATCGCCAGAGAGCTGTCCAAAAGACATCTTTGTCCCATCTCCACTGAGTCCGATTTTATTGGCCTGGAATGCAGCCTAGGTGCTTGGATTTTTTTTCTCTCTCATAAGTTTTTATTGTGAATTAGGTGAAGGTTTACCAAGATCATCAGTTTTTTATTCAAATTCATACCCATTGTGTTTTATGCCACTTATTGCAATCTCCACAATATAATATGACTTGTTCCACTCCCTACTTATATCTTCTGTTTCCCTTCCTCCTCTCTTCCTACCCTTCTGAACTTGGGCCTTGGATTAATACTGCCCTTTTGAGATCAAATGGTTTGCTGTTTTCAGGTTTGTGTGCCTCACTTGTGTAATTGCTCCCATTATAGACCAATCTATTATTTGGCTGAATATTGAACCACAGGTAGGAGTTCATTTTCAAACTTAGTGAATAAGGACCATCGTTTCAGAGGTTCTGTTAGTCCCTATCCAGCCAATAAGCCTGGTCTCTTTTATGACTGTGAATTTTGCTTCACTATCTAGGACCTTTGGATGTGATCCCTTTCAAAGAAGTTGGAATTGATAGTTGGAGATCATCTAGTTATTCTGTGCTCAGAGTCATGAAGTCTAATGTCCATGTGGTCCACTCACCACTCTTTCCTCCAGAGTGAGGTTGACAATACTTGCCACCTAGATGGCCACTTGTGAGCTTCTGAAATCCAGCTGCTACTCACCAGCATGGATGTCGAACATAGTCTTTACAGTCTAGGTAATGACAATTGTTCTTGGTGTCCTTCAAAACTATAATCCCCAGCCCCCCAGCCCAATAAAGCACTCCCTCCAGTTGTTCGGTTATGCCTAAGGAGTTTTGATAACTTCATCTTCTGGGTGCTCCGGAATATTCAATTCCCTGGATGGTCAGAATGGTCAGTCAGGGCTCAGAATGTTGGTGTTAAGGCTTCTGGTGAGATCCTGGCACATCAGACACAGAGGTTGTGAGGCTAGAGGATGGGCAGAAGGGGATCATACTGAGTCTAACAAGGAAAGAAAAGGAAATGAAGGATATAAGCAATTAAAAGCAAGCGCATAAATAGATACAAATACACAGATGGCCCTTGCAACATTATTCCCAATCTCGCAAACGTGTCAACGGTCTAAATACCCATCAATAGGTGAATGGATAAGTCAAACATGTTGCCTACGGTATATACAATGGACTACTACTCAGCCATAAAGAGAAATGAACTCTTGACACAGGCTACAAGAGGAATGAACCTCATAAGCATTATGCTGAGTGAAATAAATCAGCTTCAAAAAGGACACATTTTGCTTAATTCCACTTACAAAAAATATCTAGGCTAGGAAAATGAATAGAGACAAACATCTCCCAATTGTTTCCAGGGATAGGTAGGAAGGTAAGTATGGTTGTTACATAATGCCATGTCAATTGGACAAATTAAGTGAGGTGGAGTCTTTCTTATACCTATATGAGTGTCCTTGGATTTATTTCTCTAGTCAACCCAGCCTAACCCAGTAGGGCCTGGAGGGGAAGTGCCATCCCTGAGACGATACTGAGCTTCCATAAGGGTGATGACATAATTTTGGAATGGGTAAGGATGATATATGAACAACATGCAGAATGCCACTTAATTATAATCTTGTAGAGCGTGGAAGTGACGAATGTTTTGATGCATGTATATTTAGTATGATTTTTAAAGAGTGTACGCAAAAGAGCAATATGGCAAGTCTGTGTTGCCATTTGCTGTTGCTCAGCTAAAAGCGATTCGGGCCTGTGTAGTTCAAAGGGAACCACAGAGGCTCAGGAGGAAAGCTGGTACCATCTCCAACTGAGACTTGTCTGACCAAATGCAGAGTCTCCCTTCAAGTAACTGACAGGTCAGAGGCAGCTCATCTCTGCTGCAGAAGCAATGATTTGTCTCAATTCCCAGACCACTGTCACAGCCATGTCTTGTTGCTCTCGGTGCCCCCCTTCCCCACCACAATAAGTCACTAGAAAGCCATGCTTCATTTAAAAACAAACAAATAAAACCCTTCTGCCTCCATCCTGGCACTGTTTCAGCTTATTTAGCATCATAACATATGTCATCTGTTTCCCTAAACAATCTAACATGGACATGGCACGATGGGACTGATGAGTTAGGCAAATGAGAACCAGCCTGCCCTCTGAACACACACGATGGCATTTGACTTGCTGTCAGTAGATGCTGTCGCGTTTCTTCTCCTCTTTCATGGAAAATAAATACAGAAAAGAATGAGGACATGAAAAGGGCTGCAAGATGTTTAGCTCTGGTCTTTCTAGAAAGTGTAGAAAAAAAGTATGTGACCCCTGCCTGCCTTTAGATGCCCCACTCCTCTGGCAAACAAGGATTGCACACTGACCATGGACAAGACATCTGGATCTGGGGGGAGGATATAACAATTGCCCCCACCAGCAAAGAGTTTCCAGATTTACGGGACTACACAGGCCAGGGAGCAGCTCATAAAAAGAACAAGAAGAATCACAAAGGAGGGTGTGCTCCAGCACCACTTCGTCCAGCTGCAGGCACATGAAGGCAAAGTTTCTTGTGCTTTCAGTCAAGTTTATGATTTCCGCTGCATCCCTTACCAACACCTTCACGAAGATCTAGGTTCTTGGGTTGTTTCGCTCCAGGGCGGACATCTCCTTGGTAAAGCTTTATGGACAGCTCATGGTCCAAGAATTCCACCAATATGTTTTGAAAGGGGCCACGTTAAAACCCCTGGCTCAGACTTTCAGGACTGGGCACAATACAGCAAACCCACCATGGGGACAGCAGGATTTGGTAACACTCTCATCTCCATCACAACCTGGACCTGGCAAAGCTATTTTCTTCCACTCACCATCTTTCAATCAATATTTACTCAGCTATTAGTTGCTCCCCAGGCTCAGCATCAGAAAAGTGTTCAAACGTTACCGAATTGTCCATCTAATGGTAGAGGTCTGTGCAAGGGATATGAGAGCAAGAGGCTCAGAGATGATCAGTGGGTAACGAGAGAGGGATTCACCTTTATCATTTGTAGAAAGCCCCTGAGGCTTAGTCACATTGGCAGACTTTCCCTGGAGCAAGCAAATAAAGCTGCTCCCGGCTCAGCTCCATTCCTGATCTGGTCTTGCCATGAGACTATCCAGGCTTTGTCCCAACCCCACGTTCTGGAAACCACGAGTGGAAGGAGGTGAATCTTGGGGATACCATGGAAAAGAATGGGCATTGCACAACACTTCATTGTACTCATATGGAGCTTATGCAAAGGCCAAGAGATAGAACCAGGTGAGACTGTGAACAGGACAAGGTGATACTGCATGGTTTAAAATCAGAAAAGGTGTGCATCAGGGTTGTATCCTTTCACTGTTCTTATTCCATCTGTATGCTGAGCAATTTATACAAGAAGCTGGTCTCTGTGAAAAAGAACATGGCATCAGGATTAGACGAAGACCCATGTAATGTCATTGGGAACATTTTCTCACTAAAAATTTTAGGTCATGGCATCAAAAAAGTGTCATTTTAACCTAAATGGGTTTTTAGACCAGTGAAATAACAGCGAGAGTGAGTCAGCATTGTGCACAGAATTGAGCGATACTGGTTCTTTGGGAAATTCATAATCCAACACTGACACTGCTGAGATAAAGGATGACAGTGAGGAAGATTCTACACCTGAGCTCTGTGATGGGCCAACGTGGTGCTCTACTCTCTTCAGGAATGGATGAGCCAGCTCCACCAAGATTCCCCTTTACTGGAGCACCTGCTATGTATGTAGACGTTGAACACAAGAACGCTTTGGCGTTCCTACAATGATTTCTGACCGATGAGGTCATCGAAAAAATGATTATGATAGCCCGGAGGTTTACTTTCAGGTTTTAACCCCTCTTCAGTTAATTTCTGTGCATGGGGGAAGGTTTGGGGCTTGCTTCATTTTCCTACATACGGTATCTCAGTTTGTCCAACACCATTTGTTGAGCAAGCAGAATTTGTCCCTTTGGATATTTCTGTGTCCTTTTTCGAAGGCTAGTTTCCTGTTGACTGGTGAATATATGTGTAGCTTTTCTGTTCGTATCCATTGATCTATATACCTCTCAGTGTACCAATACACTGCTCTCCCTTAGGGAAAAACAACAACAAAAGTTGTATGAGCCCCTATATAATGATTTTTTTTAATGGACGATGAACTATTTTCCAGGCCAGCACTATCCTATGTTTGACCACATTGCTGCAGCCACTGTGTCAAACCATCATGCCTTATAGCCTGCGGTACTCATGTTCAGGTATAGTGTTCTGCCATTCACAAGGTTCACACTGGCCAGTTCTTTCAGAAGTGGAAGACCAGGTCCTCCTCCCTCGTCTCTGTCTGGAAACTGCTGAAGTCTACCTGCAGTGAGTGACCCAGCAGGCATTTGAACTACTGGCTGCAAAATTTCCACCATTACAGCCAAATGCAGGCCACCACAGTACAACAGACAGTAACAGCATCTTAACACCACACAAAGGCTCCTCCCTGGGGAGACCACGTGTTCAGGCAATTGCTGCTGTTACACATGTAAGTGGGGGCTACATGAAGTCGCACCATCTCCTGTGGCCCTTCCAGGAACAGGCCATTCTGCTGTTGTTTCTACTGGACTTAGGCTCAGCTGCCAACCTGCCCTCTGCACGCATTCTTCTCCTTACCCTTCCATGTCACCTTCTCTTTGCCCAAGTCAATACTGCTGGTCAGTCACCTACTGGTGGATGCTTGCTTCTGAAGTTTCTGAACCACATTTCCCCATTGTTATGAGACATTGCTGCTGCCACTGCGAGCATTTAACAGGTTACTTTACACCTTCAATGAGAAATCTAGGGGAATAGAAAGAAAGCTTCTTCTTTCTCCCAAGGAGTGGGTGGTGGTTTTGAACCGTTTCCCTTGAGGTTAGCAGCCCAATGTGTAACCCACTACACCAGTAGAGCCTTGGTGGCACTGTCCAGCAATTATTAGACTGCTAAATATGAGGTCAGGGTTTCAAACCTACCAACTTCTCCTTGGGAGAACGATAAAGCTGTTCCCATAAAAGACTGACAGCTCCAGAAGCCCTCTATAGGGTGGCTATGAGTTGGAATTTTGCGGTCATTTAGGGCTTTTTGGTGGCATGTGATTTTTTAGGGCTTTTAGGTTGTTTGTGGACGTTCAAGGTGTGTTTGGTGCATTCGGGTGGTTTGGGGTTTTTAGGGTGTTTTATAAGATTTTAGGGAGTGTTTAAGGGATTTAGGGGTGGTTTTTTAGAGTGTATAGGTATTTTTCAGCACAATATGGTGTTTTTAGTGATGTTACAGAGTTCCTTAGGGATTTTAGGGTATTTTTCATATTATATGTGTTTTTTTCCCCCAGCATTTTAGGTTTTCTTAGGGCTTTCATGGTGTTTTCAGGGCATATATGGGGTTTAGGAATGTTTAGGGTTTGGGAATCTTCTAAGGATGATTTTTGGAAGTTTCACATGTTTGGGTGGGCATTTGGTGTTTTTTTGTGGCTTTAGAGTGTTTATGGGATCCTGTCAATTTGCAGCTTTAATTCCGCAAAGAAAAGTCAGACAGCAAGCCAGAAAGGAGCAGGAAATGAAGGGGAAGCCCAGGCCACATGTTACAGCTGCCAAGTCCGGAGAACCTAGGTGTGGTCGTTGGCTACCTGGGACCGGGAGTGGGGCTGTGCTCCTGCCCAAGGGTGCTAGGGAGTAAACCAATCTCAGCTGGACGTTTGGCTTTTCTACTAATTAGCCGACTCCATGAACTTTCCCAAGGGCAGCTGGCGAATTGCCAGGGGAACCCAGCTAGACCCCCCACACAAAAGCACAGGGATGGTTACAGGAACAGGAGGTTTCACACAGTGGATGTGCAGGGCTTGGGGTCGGGATTGGGGGCCAAGGTGAGGAAGGGGCAGCAATAAGGCCTGGTCCCAAATAATCAGACACTGAGCAATAAAAGTACAAGGACTGCCAAGAGAACATGGGGACAAAGGATGGCTGGACTTCATTTGATATCTTTGGATGTGCTGTCAGGAGAGACCAGTCCCTGAAGGGACATCAAGTCCATGAAGGACATGATGCTTGGCAAAAAGTGGAGGACGGGCAATAAAACAGCTCGAACCAGTGGCTACATCAGTGGGCATAGTAACAATAGTGAGGATGGTTCGAGACCTGGCAGTGTTTTATTTTACTGCTTGTGTTTTTCTAGAACTGTCTTTCCTGGATGCACGAGGAAGGATAACTGTGCTTGTGGGAAGCAAATGCACAGTGGGCAGCGCTTTGGCCAACATAGGTACACCACCGGCACACAGTGCCCCCTTACTTGGCATCCAAAGTGACAGGATTTGTCTTTCCCCAGAGCTCTCCAGCCCTGGGGGAAGCGGCCCTGCCTTCGGCCCACCCCCAGGGGGCAGCACTGCTGCTCTATCACTGGCTACATCTGTGAGGACCCAGAGAGCAGCTCCTTTCTGCTGCTCTCCTCTCAGACTTCTGCCAGAAGCCTTGGCTCGTCCTGGATCCTCCCTTGATTCCCACTCTGCACCTTTGGGGACGCCCAGCCCATTAACTCTCTCCCATCCTTCCTTGCTGCCTCTTGTCCAGATGCCTGAGCTGGGCTTCAAGTAGTTGTAATGTTATGCTTAGGTGAGATGTGTTCAGCTTGTTTACTGTCTGTATACAAGAAAAGAGTGCAGCCCAAGACATCCACCCTTTTGTTCCTCTATGGAAAGCCTGTTACGTGTCATAGTCTTCTCTCTGTGCAGTGCTTTCCTCTGCTGCTGATGCTTTTACATGAAATAGGACTCGGTGTGTCACCGCTACAGGAAATTATCTCTGAAAAAATAATATGCCCAGAACTCAGAAACAGTGTCAGCTTGCATCTGGCATCATGGAAGCATCATGGGTGTGTTTCCATTCATTCGCTCCTGAGTGTCACATGTTAAACTCAGTGCATAGCATAAACAGCAGCAGGCACAAACTGAGACAAATCACACCCTTTGCTGTGAAGCACATTCCGACTCCTGGCTGCCCCTGTGCCACAGAGTAGAACTGCCCCGCAGGGGCTCCCTAGCTGTCATCTTTACAGAGGCACATGGCCACACCTCCCTTTTGGGAAGCCACTGGGTAGGTTTGAACTTCAGGGTTGTAGTAGTTGATATTGTAGAGCCCTGGAGTCAGTTCGGATTCATAGGGGCCTGTGCACTAGAGAGAGAAACAAAGCCCAGTCCTGCGCCATTCTCGCACTTGTTACTGTATTTGAGCCGATTCTCGCAGCCACGGTGTCAATCCACCTAAGTAAGGGTCTTCCTCTTGTTTGCTAACCCTCTGCCAAAAATGATGCCCTTCTTGCAGGACTGGTTCCACCATAGTAATATGTCCAAAGTACCTGAGACAACGTCTCCGCATCCTCTTTCAGATCTCCTGCCTTTAGTTTGTCAGCTCACTTCGATGGAGTCGATGCTGAGCCATAGCGACTCTATGAGATCAGAGCAGAACTATCTCTGTGGGTTTCCCAAAGGCTAACTCTATGGGAGTAGAACGCCTCATCCTTTTCTTCTGAGGACTGACTGGTGGTTCCCCACTGCTGACATTACAGTTGACACCCAAGGCATAAGGTACTATGCCACCAGAAGTCCCTTGCCCCTGTGCAATAACCAACACCACCTACACACAAAACCCACCCCTTCTCTGTCAGTTTGATGTATGGTGATGGCTTGAGTTGCTATGAAATTGGAAGCTACTAGGGGGAACCCGACAAAAACTACAATTTTTTCAAAACTATGCATTTAAATTTTTTATCCCCTTCATAGTACTCTCCATTACACTTCACACATTTGTCTAATCTGTGATTACATTCTTGGAAACATTTTTCAAACTCAGCAGTTTGGGTGACACCCTTGTTTCCCCCCCCCCCTCTTCTGTGTTGTCAAACCACTGTCCTTCATTCATGGAAACAGAAAGAAGTCACATGGAGTGAGTTCAGGTGATTAGGATATGAGGGACAAGAGAGGCATGCTTTTTTGGGGGATGTTTTCATACTGTTATTTCTTTTCTCTTTTTTTATAATCAATTTTTGGGGCCTCATACAACTCTTATCACAATTGATACATACATCATATTTGTACATTCATTGCCCTCATCATTCTGAAAACATTTGCTCCCCACTTAATCCGCTGGCATCAGCTGATAATTATTCCCCATCCCTCATGAACCCTGAATAATTTCTAAATTATTATTTTGTCTTATCTTACACTATACAATATCTCCCTTCAGCCACTTTTCTGTTGTCTGTCCCCCAGGGAGATGGTTATATGTAGATCCTTGTAATCGGTTTCCCCTTTCCATTCCTCCCTCCCTCTACCCTCCTCGTATCGCCACTCTCACCACTGGTCCTGAAGGGATCATCCGCCCTGGATTCCCTGTGTTTCCAGTTCCTATCTGTACCAGTGTACATCCTCAGGTCTAGCTAGATTTGTAAGGTAGAATGGGGATCATTTTAGTTGTGGGGGAAGAAGCATTTAGGAGCTAGAGGAAAGTTGTATGTTTCATTGTTGCTACAGTGCACCCTGACTGGCTCCTCTCCTCCCTGCTACCCTTCTGTAAGGGGATGTCCAATTATCTACAAATGAGCTTTGGGTTTTCACTCCACACTCCCCCGTATTCACAAAGATATGATTTTTTTGTTCCGATGATGTCTGATACCTGATTCTTCCGACACCTCGTGATCACACATGCTGGTGTGCTTCTTTCATGTGGGCTTTGTTGCTTCTCAGCTACATGACCACTTGTTTAACTTCAAGCTTTTAAGACCCCAGAATGTATAACTTTTGATAGCCGACCACCATCAACTTCAGTCACCACATTTGCTTATGCACCCATTTGCCTCCAGCAATTGTGTTGGGGAGGTGAGCATCCCGGAATGCCACTTTAATACAACAAAGTATTTTTGCATTGAGGGAGTACTTGAATGGAGGCCCAATGTACATCTGTTACCTTAATACTAAACCTATAAATATATGCATATAGATCTATTTCCCCATCGTTATACATAAATATATTTACATATGCACATGCCTTTATTTAGACCTCTATAAATGCCCTTTGCTTCCTACCTCTTTCCTTGATTTCCTTTTACTTTCCGATTGTCCCACTCTCATGTTCAGCCTTCATTTGTGTTTCAGTAATTCCTCTAGGTTACATTACTCTTGGTTACACTCTACCAAGCCTCCTACACCCTCCTCACCATCTATTTGGATCACTTGGTGTTCCCTTGTCCCTGGGTTTGTTAACAGCACTTCCTTTTTCCCTACACCCCCCTTTCCCATCTCCCTCCCCCAGCTGTCAGTCCCATTGTTTTCTCCTCCAGATTGTTCATCCAGCCTATCTCATTTAGACAGACCTGTGGAAATCATAGCATGCACAAAAACGAGACAGAGCAAACCCAAGCAACAAAATGAAACAAAAGAACAACACCACCACCAACAAGCCAATGACAAAAAGCAAAACAAAACACAAGAAAGAAAAGCTTTTAGTTAGTTCAAGGACTGTTTGTTGGCCTTTAGGAGTGTTTTCTCATAGAGTATGATGGGTCAGCTAGCCCTGGCCCCAAAGTCTATTTTTGGTATTCCCTGGGGACTTCGTTGCTCTGTTCCCCTTCCTGTTCTGTTGTACACCCTTAGTATTTTGCCTCGGTGTGCTGGGATCAGATCGGGCGATAGAGGCATGCTGTTTTTTTTGTGTGAGCAGGTGCACTGTCATGGTGGCAAAACCAGTCCCCTGTCTACCACTAATCAGTCCTTTTTATTTTAAATAAATCATTTTATTGGGGGATCTTACAGCTCTTGTAACAATTCATACACCAATTTGTATGAAGCACATTTGTACATACATTGCTATCATCATTTCCAAACATGTTCTTTCTCCTTGAGCTCCTTTTTTCCCCTCCCCCCACCCACGTGAACCACTGATACTTTATACATACTTTTTATTTTTATATTTTACGCCTCTGCTGTATCCCTTCACCCAAACTTCTGCTGTTTGTTCCCCTGGGTGGTGGAGTGGGGCTGTATGTCCATCATTGAGATTGGTTTCCCCTTTCTTCTGCTTCTCCCCCCTACCTTCCCTCGTGGTGTTGCTACTCTCAGTATTGGTCCTGAGGGGTTTATCTGTCCTGGATTCTGTGTGTCGGAACTTCTAGTCAATAGCAGTGTGCAAGCTCTGGTCTAGCCAGACAACTCAGACCTTCTTACACAATATCTTCAGAACCTCTATATAGGAAGCTTGATTAACAGTCTGACCTAGTGCAATGACTAAACTCCAAATGCACTATCACCCTCACATCAACAAAACCAAACAAATGAGCATCTTCTTGAAGTTTGAGTTCACTTGACGAGGTGTATTTGAGTGAGGTGATGATGGCGTCTTACACTGACTTGATTTATGTTTGCATTCTGGCTTGTGAGAAGAGCACAAGGTCTTGTCACCAGCAATGACCTTGGGAAAAAAGTGTGGGTGCACTAGCTCAGAGCAAGTTGCCAGATGCCTGCCCAAACAGGAGAATGTATATTTTGAAATGTGTACCCAGTGGAGCTTTGTACCGCTTGGTTTTTTGGCGGGGGTGGGGTGGGGGTGGGTGGAAGGCCGGCTACTCCTTTGTAGGTTAGATAATCTGAGATGTGCTATTTGAAATTTCCTGGGGCCAGTTTTAGACAAAACTAGAAAAGTTAATTTTGCTGTATGGAAAAATCTGACAGTCTGGAAGTATCTAATTTTCCTCACATGCCATCATTCCCCTAGTAGCATTATTCTTAGTTAAAGCTCTCCTCTGTTCCTCCTTAGGGTTTCCCCCACTACCTGATGTTCCTTTTCTCCTACTCATCATCAAGGGACTTGTGTCCAAAGTGAGGACAGCAAATAAGAGACCCTCCTGACTCTCTGTTAAGAAGGGTGCTCTGGTGCATGCGTGTGTTTATGTGTGCACATACAATCGCATTTGAATTTTGTTGGAAGAGGCTTCATAGAGACAGAGAGTGACATGGTTAGAGCTGCTGCACATGTAGAGCACTGTACTCTATGGTGTTCTAATTCAAATGCATGTAAGGTCCAAGAGAGGTAATAGAAGCAAGTGACCAGGGTCAGGGAAGGCAGTAGGAGGAACTGAGGGAGCCTGAATGCCTCACACCCTGCCAGTTTCACTGATTCTTGGATGGGAGAGTACCAACCTAGTGCTGTGAAATCTTCGTAGTTTTCAGAGGCTTGGGGGATTTAAATTTTGTATGTAAAAAATAGACATCTAAATGCTTGTAATTTATTGATTTCGATAAACACACTGAATGCCAGTACGCAAGTCAAACAAACCAAACTGACAGCCATCGATTCTTTGCCAACTCATAGTGACCCTATTAGACAGGGTAGAACTGCCCCTCAGTTCAGCTCCCAGCCCTGGAGGCCCACCAGTTCCTCGTTATTATCATGAGGAATACTATTTTCACAAGAGCATTACATACCCCTAGAGACTAAACCATAAAGCCATATAGGCTTTGACCATCAATTCTGATATGCTTTTTCCTCAAACTGATGGGTCATTTGATGGAATCCTTGTATTACTTCCCTAACATAAAAATTAATCAAGCAAAGGAGATTCAGTGCTCAGTACTACAGCCCCCTATTTAGAGATTAACTCTTAAAAACCACCACCACCACCACCACCACCACCACCACCACCACCACCACCACCACCGCCACCTTATCTATGTTGATAAAAACTTGAGTAGGCTGTATAAATATCTCAAGTATTTAGGATAAAATGGATTCTTATTCTACTGTCACATATTTAGTTTGAGTTATGTGTTTCCATCTGAACACAAATTAAATAGACCTCATTGACATCTTTTCAAAATGCCATAAAAATTAAATGATTACCTTAAAAGATACTCAGTATAATTAGGCATCAGAAAAATGTACATCAACACTAGAGCGAGATAGTGTTTCAACCCATCAAGATGACACTAGCCAAGAATATTAAAAATACCATTGAGTGCTGGAAGAATGAACAGATTTGTGTCAGAAGAACAGTCTGAAAGGTCCTTAGAAGCAAGCACGGGGAGACTTCACATGCTTTGGATATGTTATCAGGAGATGCCAGTCCCTGGAAAAGGCTGAAATGTTAGGTTCAAGTATAACAACAGTTTTGAAGATGGTGTAGGACTGCGCAGTGGTTCATTCTGCCTTGAGTTGGAACTGACTCAATAGCACCTAATGCTAAAAGCTAGATGCTTTTGATCCTAAATGAAAAGTGGATGGTCCAGCCTCCATACCAGCTACGTGGACAACTGCCCGTCCCCCCAGAAGAATTTACTTTAGAAGACGGCACTGAACCTGTAGCTAGGGGAGATGGACATGTCTGATCAGAGCACACAGGGGCAAATGAAGGGGGAGGAAGAGAGTGGAGCACACACTGGTCCACCAGGCTTGGAGGATGATTTTGGCACTCTGAACAGCCAATGTACAGAGTGGACCATATGGCTGATCCCACTATGAGACATGCCATCCCTTGCTGGCCCAGAGCCCTATGGGGACAATACCGGAGACTCTGTGTTGGGACTGACCCGACTGGCCCTCCAACACGGAGGCAAATCACTAAAAGCATGCAGCAGAGCAACCATGAGAGCAGAGCGGGTAGCCCCTGAGGGAGTACAAAGGACAGACTCTGGGGCCAGAGCAAGATACGCCATCAGACCTGACTGAAGGACACACCTATAGAAAAAAAAATCAGACCTTGATCTATTTACAGGTTTTTCTTTCTTAAAAAATTTTTTTGTCTTTTAATTAATTTACTCTTTTATTGATCATTGGTTTTCTGTTGTTGTTTTTTTGTCATCACAGTGTTCTCACCCATCGCCTATCTTGCTATGGTTTGATTTTTGGTGCATATTATTATCTCAACAGATCTATCTAGATAAGATAGGCTGGAAGAATAGTCTGGAGGAGAAAACAACAGGACCAATGGTTCCCGGGGACATGGGAGAGAGAGAGGAGGGGGTAAGGAGGTGATGCTGACCAATCCAGCGACAGGGGAGCAACAAGTAATCCAAAATCCGTCGCAAGGAGGGTGTGAGAAGCCTGGTAGGTATTCAGCAAGGGCAATGTAACCAAGAGAAATTACTCAAACCCAAGTGAAAGCTGAGCATGATAGTCGGACAAGAGGAAAGTAAAAGTAAATAGAGGAAAGAACTAGGTGACAAAGGGTATTTCTAGAGGTCTACATACTGGCATGTACATATGTAAATATATTTATACAGGAGGGTTCGTAAATAGATCAACGTGCATATATTTATAGACTTAGTATTAAGGCAGTAGATGGACATTGCCAAATACTTACTCAATGCAAGAAGACGTTATATTAAATTGGCATTCCATGATGAACACCTTTCCAACATGATGGTTGAAGAAAAATGTGTGCACTAGCAAATGTGGTGAAGAAAGCTGATGGTGCCTGGCTATCAAAAGTTATAGCATCTGGGATCTTACAGGCTTGAAAATAAAGAAGCGGCCATCTAGCTCAGAAGCAACAAAGCCCACATGGAGGAAGCACACCAGCCTGTGTGACCATGAACTGTTGAAGGGATCAGATATCAAGCATCAAAGAACACAAAAATCATGTCATTGTAAATGAGGGTGAGTGCAGAGTGGAGACTCAAAGCCCATTGGTAGGTAACTGGACACCCCCTTCCTGAAGGGATGTGGGGAGGAGATAAGCCAGTCAGGGTGCAGGGTAGCAACAATGAAACATGTTTCCTCTAGTTCCTAAATGCTTCCTCCCCCCACTATCATGATCCAAATTCTACTTTACAAATCTGGCTAGACAAGGGGATGTACAGAGAGATCGCCTTGGAGATTGGGTGGATGTTCCCACAGTAGCGTGGAGCCTCACAAGTGGTGGTCAGGCGTTTCCCCCAGTCACTTGTAGGACCTCAGGATTTAGGCTGGGGATGCCCCCACTTTTTATAGGGGAGAACAACCTGTGGCCTGGTGTGTGGGAGAGGACCAGCGTGAATTCCCCAGCTGCTTGCCACACCAATAAGTGGGGGGTGGGAGCTCCCTCAGTTGGGCCTTCAGGTTTGCCCTAGGCAGAGGGGAGTGGCCTGGAGACAGCTATTGTCTTGTGATGGGAAAGAGAGTGAAAGGAGAGGAAAAAGAGAGAAAGAGGAAGACACAGACTGGGGCAATAATGCCAACCAGACTGACAACCACTCACCCACACACAACTAAAATGCACAGAGTAAACAAAGGTGACAACAGTAAAAAAAAAAAAAGAAAAGAAAACAACTAAAAAGGAGAACCAAATCTGTGGAGGCTGTGGTAGGAAGTAGAGAAGAGCTAGATGGAGCGGAGAAAAGCAGAAAACCTGTAAGAAGAGTCCAATAAAAGGAAAAAGAGAGAAGAGAAAAGGAAGGAGGAGGAGAGAGTATTTTTTAAATGGTTAAAGAAATAACTGACCCTGTGTTATGCTGTGTGTAGCTCTGACTCGTCCTGTGTGCAGTACTGTCTTAGGGGTCAGGCTGCCCACTAGGAGGACAGGGTTGCCCTAGGCAGAGTGTAGGGCTCTGGAAACCAGCAGTGGTATGTGCAAGCAATGAGAGGGAGCAGAGAGAATCGTACAAGCTAAGAGAGAGGTGAAGAAAGCAAAGACAGAAAGAGGAAAGAAAGAAAAAGAGAATAAAGAGAAAGAAGGAAATAAATCCAACTGAGTTCACTAAGGTTGGCTGTGATGGTAAAGAGCAAGGAGAGAGAGAAGGAGGAAATAAAGTATAAAGTAGTAGCTGATCCCTGATTGCTTGGATGAGGGGCCAGAGGGGTTTAGACACTGCTCCAACATGGCAGGTCAGTGTGCCCTTTTAATGCCGGGACCCAGTGGTGCTGGGCAGAATTGCCCTAGTTGACGAGATCACCTTAGAGGCATGACGGAGGTTTCTTCAACGGTGCAGCGCACTGTAGGTGTTTGTCCCAGGTGCCTTGTGTGGTGTACAGCACTCCCACACAGGGCAGGCTGGAGTGCCTCCTGCTATTTGGGTTGATTTGCCCTAAGCGGAGGGAAGTGACCTGGAAGCCTTTAGTGGCATATGAGAGGAGAGAGTGGGAGAGAAGAGGAAAAAGAGGGGAAAAGGGGAACAAAGAGGGATAAAGAAGAAAGCGAGTAAATAAAAGCCCAACACCAACCTGAGCACGTTGAAACTGAGTGCGGTGGAAAAGTTAGAAGGGCTAGTGAATAAAGTGAGAATAAGTAGAGCAGTGGGTAAGGAGGTAATGATACTTGATCACCTGTCCTTGAGGCCAGAGGAATTCCAACTCTTCCTCAAGGTCACGGGGTCATGGACTTGTAAGGTCTCTCTCTCTGGCCTAAATTCCAACCCCAGTCCTTGGCTCCCCGCGAGAAAAATTTCATGCGGAAGCCAGGCTCGTGATCCAAGTGAATTTAATGAGAGTTAAAAGAAGCTTCAGGTTTTACAAGGCACCCATAGGATTCCTTTGACCATGGGGCCTGGCAGAGACTGCCTCAGGTCATGCAAGGATCTCTCTCCTCCCAGGAAGACGACCAGACCACCCCTCTCCCTTCTGGTTCCTGCCTTTTCAAGGGTTCCCGGGGAGGCTGGTGAAGGACCCCAGGTCAATCCCATTGGCTGAACTGCAATCATCTGGCCCAGGTGGGCTGCTCCAGGTGCAACATCCATTGGAGCCCACGGGCAGGAAAATCCAGCTTTCCTATGCTGGCTCTCCTGGGCATGCGTTAATGGACTTTCCCATCCCTGATGTAGGGTTCCACAGATGCTGTGTGAGATTACTTCAAAAGCAAGATCGCGCCCGTGGCCAGGGGTCACTTGGGTGCTGGAGTACCTGCCTTGTGCTGCATGTAGCACTGCAGCAGGGGCTGGGAGGGGGCACTGGGGGGCTCCCTCAGCCCCGTCTAGGGCTCCAAGACCGGCAGGGCCTCCCCAGCTATGTGTAGAATCACTGAGAGGGAAGCTTGTTGTCCTATCTAGACTGCTGATGCTTCCTAGATCAGAGGATTTTCTCTTTTATCCCTCTGGCCAGCTAGAATGAAATTGTCTCCCACAGTCTCTGGGCTACAGCTCAGTGCTGTTTAAGGCTGACACTGCTACAGCGGGTCTTTGTTATGGTAAAAGCTGCCAGGCCCTGTGGCTGAGTTCTGGCATTCCTTAGCTAGGTTGCTTCTTATGCTGATTTATGTTAAGGGACTCCCCTATGTGGTGCTTGGAGCTGAGCAACCAGACTTGGGTTTGAGTTTTAAACCAATCATTTATGTTTCACCCTTAAAAAAAATTCTACTTGTGATGTGCTCAGATTTGGTGGCTGTCAAGCTGACCCCCAGAGGGGAAGATCCAGCTTATCAGGGGGGTTGTTTGCTAGTCGGCCAATTGGAACTAAATTTGCTCCCTGGACTCCCGACTTTCTGCCTTTTTCTCCCACACCATGATCTTCCTAAGGTAATAATATATTTTTTCTTCTACTCTAAATTATGGCTACCCACCACCAACCCCTGACCGTGAGCTCAAGGCATCCAACCGCATGGAGAGCTCAGTGTGGGGTTCCCCTCGTGTCTGAGATTCTGCCCCCTCTCAGGGCGTCCACCTGCAGGGATCCCTGCTCCAGGCAAGGGCATATCTGGCACCTGCCACTTCGTCAAAATTATAGTGCTTTAAAGCATTCTTGGTTTGCTTTGTGAGTGGAAATCCCACAAAAGAAGGGGTTCAGGAGAAACCCTGTTACCCTAGTTCTAATTTCAGAACTCCACCTCCCCGTTTCCTTCACCTAATTTCCTATTTTTCTGGTCTGGCAGCAGGAGCTCCAGATAGATGGGTCCTATCTGGTCGCCATTTTCTCTGAATCCCTCCATCTATTTTTTTTACACTCTTAAAAAGTACAAAACATTTACTCTACAAGCGCAAACAGATTTTCAAAAGCAGGGAAAAACCTGAACGTTCAGTACATGGTTCAATCGTCTTTTCATCTCTGTGCCCTAACTATGCTGAGCTCCATGGAACTGCATGGAGGGGAGCTATTCTGGCGTCATCGAGCCAAGTGAGTGTTTTGAATTACCTCAAGTGAATATTTGACTGGAAAGCATAGGGTGTAAAAAAACCCTGAAATCAGTTGGTGCACATCCATCACAAAGAACAGGGCCTTGTACTTAAACCTTTTTTCTGAAAATAAGCAGCCATCTAAGTGAGATATCAACTAAGGCCGCCCAGAACAAGCAGCACAGCCAGTGTGATGCCAGGGTGATAAAAAATAGAATCTCAATCTGCAGGTATGAACAAGAATCAGAGCTTAAGTTCGGAACACCCAGTTTGCAAAAGGACTCAAATGCACATGCGGGGTGAATTCCCTCTGACCACAGTCCATGGACATGAACAGATACAGTTAAGTTCAAATGTAACACCTGATCATTTGATCTCTTCAGACTAATTTTAATTTGGTTCCAGTTTTTAGTATTTTTCACTTTCTGTTCGATTGAGGTTTTTCTCTCTTTTATCATTGTTAGTTTTTCTTTTCTACTTGTTTCTTGATTTTGTTTTGTATTTTTTTTTAATACATATGAAATCCAGGAGAGGTAAATCCAGAGAGACACTAACAGAATTAACAATCACCTAGGGACAGGCAGGGAAGATTTGGGGGAGTGAGGGGGGGGCTAACAAAAATGAATATAAAAGAAGGAAATGATGTAAACCTGATTGTGGTGAGGATTACACAAATCTTAATATGACTGAAGTATTGAATGATATATGTGAATTATATGAGAATTAAAATAAAACAAAAGCTGAGGTCAGAGATAGGGCAGCAATTTAGCCCTGAATCTCTTGGTGAAGATTGAATGTCATTTTGTGCCAAGAGCCCATTTTTCCACTCATGAAGTTTGGGGAACCGGCCATGCTCCTTCATCACTTTTCTTACCTCAATAAATGGGTACAGTTCACTCTTCTCCCTTTTCTTCTCTGTCACATACTTTGCAGCAGTCAGGGGAACAGAACTTACAGTCCTGAAAGGGATCCATGAGTGTTAGTCCAGGTAGACTAGAGAAACAAATCCACACTCAGATGTGTATAGGAAAGACCTTTATATACAAGAACAGTTGTATATTGAGAAAGCATTCCAGCCCAACCAAGATCAAGTCCATAAGTCCAATATTAGCCCATGTCTGATATCAATCTATAATGTTCTCTTCAGACTCATGAAACACCTTCAATGACCCCAAATGCAGGAAGATCACAGGTCAGTAGTTGCAAAGTCTTCTGCATCCAGTGGTGGTAGAAGCATCTCAGCTTTGGCAGGGTCTCCATGTGGCTCCTCCAGTTCCCAGGGCATGGGTTCTATCAGTGTGGTGCCATGTGTCTTGTTAGTAGGACATCTCTCAGGGAATGAGCAGAAAGATAGTCTCCTGCCTCCAAGGAGGAAATACCAGATTTCCCAGAACCCTGACGGGAAGGCCAGGCCCACAAAGAGGCCTCATTGGCCATAACCCAATAGAGAGACTAGAGTCTACCCCTTCACTCTTAATCCTCTCAAGTCCCAAATTGACACCAGATTGTATAACTACAACAGACCACCCCTTGTCCATTTGACATTTTCACAAAATTCTTTAGCCGTATATAATTTCAAAACAATAATAGAATCATATCAGTATCTAACAGTATAATATGAAAATGCATACATTTCACTCCGTGCCACCCTCCTTTAAACATAATATTCTGTAAGTGATGAAACAAAAATATCCTATGCTTAACAATTGCAGGTAAGGTACACCCACATAGTAATCCTATAATTCTATGAATATATTCCAGTATCTATGAAATCTTGTAAGCTAGCCACTTCACGCCTTTATCTGGCCCATTTTGGCTATCCAGTTTCTCTACTGCCTACTTCCATCAACCCAGTGCTCTGAGGAGACAATCATATTCTTCAATATAAAGAGTCTTCATGCCAGTTGGAACCTTGTGAAGTCCACATCCACAAGAAAGTCAAAGCAGGACAGTTCGTCTACACAGTCTGCAGCAGTATATACCAGTGCACAGGCTCAACATTCTTCTCTTCATCTGGTCGGGTTCGGGTCAAGTCAATGTGGGCTCCCTCTCTTGGCCTCACCTCAGTGTCCATTGGTCGCATTGCCTTTAGGCCTTGGCCCCATCACCAATTCTCCACAACTCTAGTCCCCTCAGAGTAGGTCATGGACTTCAAACGAGTCAACCTGCTCTCATCTTCTTCTCTACTGCCTGTAAACCAGGTCCACGAGTGTCAGTGGTCAGAATGAACCCGCTGCTCTATTGCTGCTATTCTGCCACTTTCACTCAACAAGCAGATCCAGGTGGTCACCTAGCAATCATTTCAGGCTTCTACAGGCTCCCTTGAATGTTCAGTACTAGAAAGGAGTTTCTTCAGGCTTTGAGATTTTTTTCCAGTTTCTGACAAAAACCACTATTCAAAATTCAAATATTACAAAAGTTCCCTTTTAATGCACATGAAGCTCTTCCTCACAGTGGGAGCAGTGCACAGAAACGGACCTTGATGCTGGGCTGCTCTGTGCGTGCTTTGGTCAGTTGGGAGCTGCTGATTCACAGATTCACTTCACGTGGATGAAGATGCTTGTTTGCTTCCCCGTGAGTTTATCGCGCTTCAACGGAGAAGAACCCTGTTCTTGGGTTTTGCCTCTGCCTTGCTCCTAGCACCGCTGGAATAGAAAGATTACAAATGATTTTTTTGTTGTTGTTTTAAAAAACAGAAAAGAAATGCCGTGTACCTGTTAGGTAAGTAGAGGCAGAACTGAGGGTGGTCGCTGTGCATGCCAAACCTCCTCCCCATCACAGACAGTTGAAAGCTGCTTCAGGCTGGAAAGATGCACACATTTAGGTCCTTGTGACAGGAAGCAGGTCAACCTGGGCGGGCCCCCATCTAGACCAGGTGGGCTTAATTCAGTCAATGGGGTCAAACAGTACCGTCAGCCATGCCTACCAACAGGGTATGGGTGGGGGCCTCCCACCAGCTGTCATGCAACCCAGCGCGCGTGGGCTGTCCAGTCCGCCCCCACCCCCCACGAGCATATTTGCCTCTTCTATCCTTTATAAAGTCACTTGGATCACAAACTAGGTTTCTGCGTCAATTGGTTCTTGTGTGAAGCCAAGGACAGAGGTACATTTCTCCCAGAGAGAGCCCTCACATAACCAAATCAGATTATAGCCTTCAGTGTTAGGGTTCCAACGAATTTTGGGGGAATATCTCAAGTGGTAGTGGTAAGGACAGAACTCAATCCATATTATCTCTTTATTTTGCTCAGCCAGATGCTTGCCCTTTGAGCCTGAATTGTTGCAAGGCTTATTACCCCATCAAGTGTTCCCAGAGCAAGCCCTAAATGGGCAGTAGTCACACACAAGGAAGATTTGCAGGGGACACTGTTAAGAATGATTAATGCTTAAGTGTTCCTTGTCTCCCCAAATGTACCATCTGGCAGAAAATTTCTTAGATCTCTCTCCTGGGAGAGATATACCTCAGCTCTTGAATAACTCTCCTGGTCATAGACGTCAAATTCCAAGCTTTTCATCCAACATTCATAAAGCTAAATAAATGTTACATAAACCTAAGTTCTCTATCTTGGATAAGACAAAGTAAAACCATGACTTGAGAAGGTTTTCATTGAGGACAGAGACAACTTCAGATATTCTAAGCCTATGAAATTGGTCATGATTCAGGCAACTTGCCAAGGAAGCAGGTAATACCTAGGTGGGAGGTGGAATGAATAAGAACTTGCACTAAGATTCCATTCCATCAGGTGCAGCTGGTGACTTTGGAGGCCCAGAGCAGGCAGTGGGAGAGAGAAGACCAGAGCAGGGGAGGGATGTGATGAGCTGGAGGGTAGAGGGAGGGATTATGTGTTGTTCTGCTGTCACCTCCCACCCCACTGTGACCCTTTAGTGATGTGGGCCCAGGTTTGTGATGCAAGTGGTTTTGAAGGCAGAGGGGACTCAGAGTGCTCAGTTGCCTGAGTGCAACCGCTGTATCCAGAAGATGGAGGAGATTCTCTTTCTGCTGGAACAGAAAAGTGCTTCCTGGCTGACCTACCAATACCCCACCTGGTTCACTGTTTTGACCTTGGGCATCCTGTATGGAGTGGGTTGCTTCTTCCTGGTCCTCCCCTTCCTTCCAAATACTCCACCTGTGCGACCACCCAGGAAAAGGATAAAGGTAAGAAATTCTCAACCCAGCCATAGGAGAGATTGATTTTTCCTTGTTTTATAAATTTTTCCTTTCGTAATTAATTTCCTGATAGGGGAAATCTCAAGAAAGAAGAGACCATCAGCCCTGGCTTTGGAATGTTGATGAGGGCTGGTGCGTCCTTACTCACTGTTAGGACTTTGTTCACTGCATTGGTATCATTTTATCCTTGCCGGCTTATGTTGATTTTCATTATTTCTGTTGACTTTCCCTGTTTGTGAAGCACAGGAGGCGTGGATGCATCATGATCATGGACACAAGGGTTGACAGAGTTGCAGGTGGAGAGATCTCATGGCAGAGGGAGGGATTGTGAGATCAGCAGTGTGGAGAACTTCCCCATCGGGAAGCTAGGGAGTGAAGGGGGATTGATTTCAAGACGAAAAAATGAAGGAGGCCAGAGGGGACAGAGAGCTTTAGACCTGACTGTGATTACACAACTCCTTTTGAAGGCAATTTAACCATGGAGGGGGGGGGGTGTTGTTCTAAAATGGATATGGTAATCATTGATTGTACCATTGCCCTTGATCTGATTGAACGACTGAACTATTGACTCGTATGATATGTAAATCATTTGCCAGTAAGATGAGCATTCAAAAATATTTCTCTTTGAAGATCTCAGACCTCCCATCTCTAGTTGTTATAGAGGGCAATAGGTAAAAATCCCCAATATAGTGACGCAGTGGCTAAGGACTAGATGACTAGACATTTCAAAGGGCAGCTCTCATCACTGGGTCCTCAGTCTCTTTCCTTGAGCTCCAGTCTCTGGGCCAAGGCTCCTTTTCTGTCTGGGCTAATTGAGAAAGCATGGCTGACCCCGGGGAGGAAGTGGTCAAGGGCTGGCCCAGAGCTTCAGCCTCCATAATCAAAATCTTGCCCACCAGAACACTGAGTGCTGAGAGTGTGTGCTCTCCGTGAGCAGAGGCAGGCTGACGGAAGAAATGCACTGTAGGTCTCACACAGAAGCTGGTTTCTGGGCTTTAGTCATTCCATGGAGATTGTCATTCTTCTAATCACCAGTAAATGCCTGCAGTTTGTCACAAAGAACAGATGCAGGATTGGATTCCAGCCTGACTTCCTCTCTTGTGCCCCAGCCTCAGGTGGAGACAAGGAGAAGCAGCAGGTCAAGGGACAAAGGTGACGCTCTGAAAGGTAAGGTTCTGCCCATTCAACCAAGCTCTGTAAGCTCTCCTGTCCCCTCCTCTGCAGGATGCCAGTGGCAACAGCCCGTCTCTCTCAGGTAATAATCCTGAACAAAAGGATACTGTGGATGGAAACAGAACCCAGATATTTCCCAGATGTACAGGAGGGGCCTAGGATGGGATGAAGGCTGGCCAAGGTAGGACCCAGTAGGGGGCAGTGGGGGTGTCAGGAGCAGATTCTGGTGGATTTGGAGGTGGAACATTGAGGGGTAACTGCGATAAGCTGTGTAACTTTGCCAAGGTTCAGATTGCTCACTGAGACCCCACAGACAATATTGGAAACCGATGCTCCTTGAAATGCCAAAGCACCTCCTGCCCGTGGGAGTAAGCTATCATTTGACCTTGAGCTCTGGAGAGTCCAACGTCCTAAGTGCACAGCCCGTGTGACATTCCTTTCGGTCCTCTGGGAGGGCTGCACCATAACGGTTCTCTTGATTTCCAGTTTTCCGAGGCTTCCTGCAAGAACTATATGGCGCACAGAACCTGCGTTTGCGTCTTAGGCAGAAGTAAGTAACCTTCCTGCTTCACCGCGGGGTGCATCTTCCAACCAGGGTGCCTGTGTGGCCTCGGGCTGCAGAGCAGCTGGGATGCGCTGGTTTGGGGGACACTTTCAGGGATGGGCAGAGAATGACAGGAGTCCCGGGCAGTGGGGTGGGGCAGGAAGAGCAGGCCATCAAAGCTTGGGGAGGGGCTGAGCTTGCACCGACCCTTGCTAGCCTGCTAGGTCTCTTGCCCCTTCAGTCCTGGCTGTAATCTGGTCCTTCTGTCTCCTGCAGCCACTTGGGAAACCCACTTGACACTGGCAGCTTTGGTCAACAGAAAGCTCAAGCCCTCTCTGGTAGCTGGCGAAATAGAGGTACGGCTGAAGTCCACGTCGGTACGCGCGCCCCACACGGTTCTGCGGCTCATCCATTCCGGACACCTTGGTCTCAGAACTCCACCCTTCCACGGGCCCAGATGTGCATCTCAACTTCTCATGTCTTACCCGCCTTGAGTCAATCACCAGACTGCGCACATTCCCATGAACCTGACAGTCTTTCACCCACACCACTGGCTCTTCCCTCACCCAGTGCCAAACCCCCGGATTCAAAGGCCTACCTGCAGCCTCCAAGCACTCTCTGGGACTCACCAGCCCCGCACCCCACAGGGACTCGTTCTCAGATTGACTTGTTGGCAAGGCCCAGGCAGAGCCCATCTCCACACAACCGCTGCTCCACACCTGCCATGGCAGCCATCACAAGTCAGGATCCCACAGGCCTCCCTACTGCCTCCCCACCCCAGTGTTGGGCAGCTGCCAAGAACTTACAGCTTCCCTCCTTGGAATACTTTGGGTCTCTGAAAGAGCACTCTACCTGGCACCCCCAAGAAGACACCTTTCGGGAAGGACCCACAAAGAGGCAGGGGGAAGTAGGGAGGCCCACCTTGCTCAACCCCAATGTCCACAAGCTGCTGGAAATAGAAATCACAAAGGCAGAGAAATGGAATATTTGGGAAGAAAAAGGAAAGGGTGTATCAGAATACCATCTGCAGGCCTTAAATATGTTGAAGGCACTCGATGGGGAGCAGATCACTGCACCTCCCCAGCCCTTCTGGAATGCCAGCATCAAAGCAGAGCAGATACCCAGCGCTCAGAAGCATTTTCCACAAAAATTCAGTGAGTTTTTCTGGGGTCTACCTTTTCTGCACAGCGAGTCTCTGGCAGCTGCTCTCAGGGTCTCTGGATCCACCCTAGAGTTTCCCACTGTCTTATTTAATGAAATTCCTAATGCCTTACCAGCTCAAATGCAAGCTAAAGAGTACCCACTCTAGTTGCAACGTCACTCCTTGCCCTACACTGAAGTCAGATTCCAACTTTTACTTCCAACTGCATGCCAAGCCCAGGCCCCACCGCCGGCTACAGTCCTGACTCCGCCCGGTCCACAGCCCCGTGGCCCACTCGCAGTACCTTTTCCTCCTCCTCACAAGAGTCCCTGTGATGAATCCTGTCTTACCGTCCACACTAAGTCCCAATCACGCATTCCAAATTCACTTCAACAGCTGGAAAGCCATTTTTTAAAGAAACAACAGGAAAGTGAGAGTTCTTTACCCTTTATGATACCACCACCCCAGGAAGCTTTTTGTCTTCGCAAACCCACTCATCCCCAGGACAATCAGAAGGTCCAGACCCCAAAGACAGACCCCAAGCTTCCTGGCTGCTTGAAGCAATCGGAGCTCCACCGCCAAGAGAACTTCCCTCAATTGCAGGGGCCCCTCGGCAATGGGACTCTTGAGTCTCTGACACTAAAGCAGCCTCAGGAAAAATGGCCAGGGACTTGTCTGGATATGAAGCAGCCCGAATGCTCCTGCTCAACACCTGGAGACAAGCAGGGGAAGAATGTAATGAAGACGGTGTCCCCAGGAAGATGCACACACCCTGGACCGTCGCTTGCGTGCTGCAGAGCCGGTGTCCAGCTGAGGAACAACTCGGTCAATGGACAAGGGAATTACTTGAGGAAAATATCCAAATGTAATCTATCTCTCTGTGGATCAGGAAACTACTGCCCAAAAGGAACTCCGGGAGCCGACTCAAAGGAGTTAAATGATTTGAGGATACACAAGGGGATTAACGCAGGAACTTACACCCTAAGGGGTCCAAATAAAATCCTACTGGAAAACACCCTGAATGTCCACATGTGCAGGAAGGTGGAGCAGATTAGAAAGGATCAGATCCCTGGCATTGTTTGCCGTTCATGTCTTGCGACCACGCATGCTTTGTCTATTTCCCTGACCCACCCACATGTTGTCAATGTGGCCTCCTGGGGAGAGCTGGAAGATCTGAACACAACGCAGAGCCTTTCCTTTCTCAGCCCGGGCACTCAACAGGTGCTGGACTCGCATATCGTAAGGCTCCAAATGAGGCAGAGGTGGTGCATGCCCCTCAAAGTCCTTGAGCCCACAAACCTCTGTAGGACAAGAAAAGACAACGCAATGTCCTTTCCAAAGTCCACCTGCTTAGCCACCCCTAAGTATTGAACTAACCTAGTAACTGAGGCTGCCAAGGTCCTGGGAGAACCCTGTCAGGCAGACTGGGGAGAGAGAGTGACCACAAAGAAATCAAGCCCTACCCTGGAGAGTCCTTTTGCTGATTGCTCCCCTACAGAGGAGCCTGTTCAGGGAACCCCAGCCTACCCCCCACTTGATAATGACAGTGGATGCTCATTGGCCCTCAGGCAGCTGTTTCCAGCCTTCATGCCCAGTATCCTTGGCAGAACCTTCCAGAATGAAAGTGTCCAGAGAGAGAGAGAGCCTAGAGCAAACCTCAAATCCAGTACTGACCAGCAAGGGGTCAAGGAAAGAGGGTGCTAGTTGTGCCCCAGGAGGCCCCAGATTGGAAGTGAACTCTGAATGTCCATCTTCAAGAGCCAAAGAGACAGGGTTGGTGGTGGTCAAGAAGTCCTCTTCAATAGAGCTAGACGATAGAGACACTTTCAAAACCAGTGTGCTGGCAAAATCTCAAACCAATGATGTGGACCCGGGGGTGCTTCGAGGCTCTAGGATGTAGTAAAAGTTTCCTGCTACCTGGAAAGTGTGCTCCAGTTCCTGAAAAGCCAAGCCTTACAGCACGAGTGTGCAGTGAGATTAAGCTCCAGGTGGAGGTAGAGGCAGAGGATGGTTCTCCATGCTGTCCTGTTGACGGGCTCCTTCAGGACTGCACCACTGATGTGCTCACTGCCACCAATGTTTTGCCTTCTCAGGTGGTCCATTGCTGCCCCCAGCATTTGTTCACTGGGGATAAGCCAATATGTCAAGGGCCAAGTGGCTTCGTGGTGGCTAGAGCAAGTTACATGGGGCAGCAGAAGCTCAAAAGCCCCAACCTTCAGGACCCCTCGACAAGGAGAAGGAAGGATGCTGTTCCCACTGACAAGAGGGAGACTCATAAATGGCCCAATCCAGAAGAGCATGGAAAAGGATTAGCGGGAAGAGGCATCTCCCAAGTCTGTGGGTTAAGCCAGCCTGTGCAAGACAAGGCATTGGCTGAGTGCCTTGAGATCAAGTCCTCACAGCTCCCACCAGAGAAGGGACAGCTTCCTGCTGAGGGCCACAGCAAAAAATGGAGGAAGCACTTTGTCCAGTGGATTTGCTCCAGCAAAAAATCTACAGGACACGGTGATCCTTTGCAAAAAGGAAAGCCCGTATTACCCTGTGGTCACAGCCTTGGGCCCCTTCAAAGACAACCAGTGTCTCCTAACAAGGTCACGGAGGCTCAGGTGCTCACGACAGATGTTGGCCAAGTCCTAGAGGGGACACCAGGCTGTCATCAGGAGTATCTTGCGTCAACGTTATGTCCACGAAAAGAAGCGCAGGCCTCAGTTAATGGATGTTCCTCCAGCTGCAGGGCTCCTTTCTTTGTAGAACACAGGAGAGTGGCAAGTGTGAGACCCTGCCTCCACCAGGCGATACCTGACTGCCAGAGCCTTCCCACCACGAGCACCTGTATCAGGGATGTATTCACAAATTTCTGTCCGTTCAGGGGATTCAATATCAGAAGCCACACTCAGGCATTGCCCCCCAGGGTGTTTGTGTGCCCAGTCAGCTTGCAGCAGCAGAGGCGGAGGAGGTGGGCTTACTCCAGTTACCCTTACCACTGCCCACGTCACTGTCTTCGAGAATATGTCTTATCTGGCAAATTAGAAGACGCTTCTTCTGCTCTGATTAGTAGGAAAGTATCCATGCCAGCCACTTTAGCCTGTTCTGCACAGGCTAATGGCTTCTCTCAGCCATGATATTCATTGTTCCATAATAGAGATTTTCCCCCTCCTACATTAAAGTGTGACTTCTGTGCTGCATGGCGGGATCTAGAGGGGGTGTCATGTGTGTTAGTCTGTGTAGACTAGAGAAACAAAATTCACACACTCATATTTTATGAGTTTTATATAAAGGTTAAGTGAACATTGAAAAGCATCCCAACCCAGTTCAATCTAAGACCACCAGTCCAATAGTATCCCATGTGTCTGACACCAATCTACAAAGTCCTCCTCACAATCCAAAAACACACGGGGAGACAATGACTGCAGGAGGAAATTGTAGTCCGTGCGCTGGCAGGTTCTCCATGAGGCTGCTGCAGAAACCAGGGCTGCAACAGGGTAGGTCCATGCGGCTTCTCCTCAGGGATCTCCCAGGAAATGAGTCTTTCCAGCTGCTTTAGGGACCTAACAAATGCATATCCACCCTGGTGGCACTATCAGAGAGCAAGAGACCAGAAAGGCTAGGCTCACAGAGCCATTGATCTCCCTGCCCTTCAATTAACCCCACATGAGTTCATTGACGAGGTTGGCATAATATACCTTTAACTATGTTAGATACTGCGTCTCCTTCTCTGAGTGCTAGCTCTGACTTCTCAAAGGGCAGGGCTCTGGAGGAGGTTTTCAGCAGTGTTTCCCACCCACTTCCATCCCAAGTTCTTCATTTTGCACCTCTTATGATTTATGGTAACACCCCTACTGTGAAAACCTCAGAAGGTCCCAACACAGTGAAGAATGTTCCCTGGTGCCATTACTTTGTCTTCAACGTTATGTGGCTGCAGTTGATAGGTTTTGAGAGGCGCAATCCAGCCAAGAAATTCCATCGAGGGTCCAGAAGAGGTTTAGACCAAAGTAGCGTCTCATGGTACCAAGCAGGCATGAGACATGTGGCGGCCTGTCTAAGTCCCACATGTGCATTTGATGAAGGCTGCCAAGTTTGTCATGGAGGTTCCGCCTCAATACACCTGTCACAAAATGTGAAATGACATCTTTTGCTACCTTTGCCTCTCTCCCAGCCTAGGGTAACCTCCAGGATGGAAGTCCCAGGTCTGACACATGTGGGTGGGAACTGCTAGGGAGGCTGCCAGCGGGGGACTCTGCTCACCCACTGCACCAAGGGAAAATCCGGTTCGCAGCTCACATGCCTTCCTCTGTATATAAACCCGGAGAAGGAGCAACAGCTTAGGCTGAGTGGTACAGGATGAGCGTCTGTGTAATAACCACTAATGGTTAGGCACCATGGACACAGGGTAGGGAAGGATACAGTGAAGAAGAATATGAAGCGTTGGACGTAGCAAAGGGGGCCAAAGAGCATGAGGATCCCCAGAAATGACGCAAGACACAAGCGGAGCTAACACAGGCTTACAAAGGGGAATCGGCCAGGTGCTTCACCCCAGCTTTAGCTAGCTGCCCCCACAGCAGAACTTTATCTCCTACAGAGAGCACTGGGTTGGATAGCAAAGGCACAGCTTTCAAGCAGGGAAGGTTACTTTCTCAATACTATCTTTAGTGGGGCGACAAACTGTTATTTTACTTGATTTCCATCTCCTGACTGGGGGAAGGATGAGTTGATAGCCAGGGTGGGGTAGAGTGGGGATGAGTCAATAACAGGGTGCCAGGACTCAGGAAACATGACCCCAGGCTTTTGGGCTTCACACATGCATACACACACGCGTCCGTGCTCTAGGAATGTTCTCACGAAACATGACCCCAGGCTGGTGGTCTTCACATGCACACACACGCGTGCGCACACACACACATACATGCTCTAGGAATGTTCTCAGCAAACATGACCCCAGGCTGGTGGTCTTCACACACACACACACACACACACACACACACACACACACACGCACACACACACACACGCTCTAGGAATGTTCTCAGGAAACATGATCCCAGGCTGGTGGTTTTCACACACACACTCACGCGCACACTCTAGGAATGTTCTCAGGAAACATGACCCCAGGCTGGTGATCTTCACACACACGCACACACACACACACACACGCGTGCACGTGCTCTAGGAATGTTCTCCGGAGAGAGTGGCTTCTAAGGACTGAGTGCTGCAAAGAAAGTCACAACTGGGAGCAGCCTTCCCTTCCCCTAGAGACTCCTGGGAAATCAGGATGTGCACGGAGATTAGACATCACCTGTCTTGATAAGGGAAACCAGTTCAATAGTGGTCAGTGTTTCCTCTGTGCTTCTAACACAGGGTTTTATTTCCTGGGCACCAGATTATAGAAGAAGGCAGGAGGGCCCCCCAAAATATGATTAGTTGATCCGCTAGAGTAAATTCTCATGTGCTTAAAAGAACACCCCTGGTGGGCCAGGGTTTACTGTTTACTGAACTAAACAGTAAAGGATGGCGAGGAAGACATCCACTGAGCCTTGACCTCCATGCCTCAGTCAGGACACCAAGTGTGTGTGTGGGGTGGGTGGGGACTGACACCAGTGGTGGAGGAGGGAAGTGGACATAGGCCCCAGAGACTGCTGGTACAGCAGCATGATGTTGTTTCTGGAGTCCTGATTGTGCCAAGGCAGCCTCTGGAGTGACTGTGGCAGTAAAAAATCAGATTCTGGATCTGCAGAGCCTGGATCTGGGGCCTCTTGGGTAGCAGGTAGCTTGGGTGTGTTCCTAGAGAGAGTGAAGAGCTGGACACCGGACTCCCCGCTGCTGAACCCTACCGTTCGTGCTAGGTAAGTGCACGGAGATGGAGAGAAGACCCTGAAAGAACAGCAAGGGGTGCATGGACCAAGCCCCTTCCCTTTCCCCTGCCACCAGGTCCTCTTATATGGTGCTGTGAGGTCAAACAAAGGGAAGCCCACTCAGACCTGCAGAGACCTCAGCGAAACAACTGCCCCCCACCCCCCACAATTCAGCAGACATCTCACAAGGACACTCACACATACCCGAGAGAGAAACCTCACACACATACTTCCTTGGAGACTTCCAGAGAGACTCAGAGGCCTCGCACAGAGACTTCATATGAAGTTCTCAGCATCCTTTATGGAGACTTCTCAGAGACCCCACAGGGACCTCACACAAAGCCCTCCCACATAGCTCACTGCCAGCACGGGAGAATTAGCAGCCGCTGTCCACCCCTGAGCTCCTGGAAACTTTCACACATTGTCTGCAGTGCCCCCCATGCTTGTGCATCTTTGTCCTCATAGCCTTGCTTGGGAACAACAGAATCACAAACTGCACGTAGTTGTGTGCAAATTTTTTCCACTTAAACGTTTTCACTAGCCTGAACTCTGAAGTGTAGTTTACAATTGAAATACAAGTAAAACTGCCAACACCAAATGAGAGTGTGATTTTAGATGGTGTGCAGTCAAATGTCGTACGCCACACTTTTACTTTTGCTTCGGACAAATTCTCTAATTGGTGGGGAAGTGACTGACTACTTTGGAAGCAACAGAACAGTCCATCAAATGGGCTTCAGGACTCAAATATATAAATAGACATCTGATCTGAACTCAAACTCATTCCCCAAGGGGCTCATGAACCTAATTTTTTTGGAAGAGTGAAGGAACCCACATGAAAATAACAAAATGTACATCACATTGTGTCTGTCTGGCTTAATTTCTCAATGAAACAGCTGTCATATCTGAAGATATTCAGGGCAACATTCCTTTTATAGCTCTGTCGACATAATTAATATGATTTTTCTGTGAAATGTAATATTTCTAAGTTATGCAAAGTCCTAATGTTTATCTACCACAACAAACTGATAATATTTCGAAGGATGAAGAAATAGATCAAGAAATAATAATTAATGAAATACACATTTTCAGGTAGTACCATTTACAATAGCCAAGCGTAAATGAAAATATCTATATCTATACTTGAATAAAAAAACAACAGATTTATATGAGGAAAACTACAGAAATTACAAGAAATCAAGTGTGACCTCAGCAAATGGGATAATATCCCATGCTCCTTGACCAGACGACTCAATGTAGTACAGTTATCAGTTCTACTCAAGGCACTAGACAAGTTTAATTCACTCCTGATAAAATTACCCTCATCATTCTTCAAAGAATTGCAAAACCACTGATTACTAACTTCATATGGTAAGGGCATAGGTCAGGGGTTGAACCTACAAACTTCTCCTTGGTAGAAAGATAAAACTGTTCTCATAAAAGACTTGTAGGCTGGCTTTGAGTTGGAATTTTGGGGTCATTTAGGATTTTTTTGTGGCATGTGATTTTTAGGGCTTTAAGGTCATTTGGGGTCATTTAATTTTTTTGCGCATTAGGGTGGTTTGGGCTTTAAGGGTGTTTTATAAGGTTTAAGGGAGTTTTTAAGGGATTTAGGGGTGATTTTTTGGAGTGTATAGGTATTTTTTAGCAGGTAGGGGTGTTTTTAGTGATCTTACAGGGTTTCTTAGAGATTTTAGGGTATTTTAAAATATTTTATGTGTTTTTCCCCAGCATTTTATGTTTTGTTGGGGCTTTCATGTTGTCTTCAGGGCATTTATGTGGTTTTGGAAGTTCATGGTTTGGGAATCTTCTAGGGATATGATTTGGAAGTTCCACATGTTTTGGGAGGCATTTAGTGTGTTATTTGTGGCTTCAGAGTGTTATTTGAATTTTAGGGAATATTATGGCTTTTCAGACATTTTAAGGCTTTTAGGGTGATTTTAGTGTTTAAGGGTGTTTATTAGGCTTATATGTGTTTTTATGGCTTTTAGTGTTTTGTTAAAATTTTAGGGTGCTTCTTAAGGCATTAGAGTGTTTGGGGGGATTAGGTTTTGGTTTTCAGGGCTTTAGGGTTTTGTTGGATTATTTTTTGCTTTCATGGTGAATTCATGTCTATTAGGCTGTTGGACTTTTACAGGGTTTTATAGTGCTTCGGGTTGCTTTGTAGGGATGTTCTTGGGGTTTTAAAAGACTTTTAGCGTGTTTTTAGGGCTTCACGTGTTCTTTATTTTGCGTTTTAAGGCATTTGCATAATATTAGGGCATTTATTATGTTTTCGGGACGTAAGGAGTTTTTTTTAAGACTTATGGCGTATTAGGGTGTTTTAGAAAGCCTTTTACCATGTATTTAATGGTCTTAAGATGTTTTAGAGGGTCTTTAGGGGTGGTCTTAGCATTTTAGAAATATTTTAGACGTTTTAGGGTTTTTAAGGCATTTATAGTGTTTTTACGACTTTTAAGGTGTTTTTAGAACACGCCTGACAGGTACACACTATTTCAATCAGGCTCTGGTTAGTGCCTCTCAATCAATTGGTGACATGGGAGTCTGGATAATGGATTACCTTTACTCTGCAGATGAGAAAACTCACTCAAAAAGACACAGGTGTTGACCCACAGGCACACAACTGGTTAACAACAAAGACATATTCACAACCAGTGTTGGGAGCCAGAGCCCTAAGCCCCACATACCTGTCCCCAGCCGAACAGTCAATCTATCCTGAACCATCAAATGATCTGAGCAGATCCTCCCACCCAACTCACCTTCCCATGCCAAATATTTTATTTCAGAAGGTGGCAGTGAATCTGCAGCGCTGAGAGAGGGACATATCTGATCGGAGCACATGGAGCAGATGAAGGGGGAGGAGGGGAATGTGGAGCACATCCTGGCACACCAGGACTTGAGGATGATGTTCCCACTCAGAGAATCCAGTCCACATAGAAGACCACATGGCCAGCCCCACGATGAGACAAGACACCCCTCAAAGACCCATAGCCTTAGAGGGGACAACACTGAAGACACAGTGTGGGAAATGCGCCCGAACTAATCCTGCCACACCGAGGCATAACACTAAGGGGGTACAGCAGAAGAGCAAGAAAACGAAGCATCAAGGTCCCCAGGGAATGCCAAAGGATGACTTTGAGGCCAGTACTTGGTACACCAACAGACTGGACTGGAAAACACTCTTAAAGGCCAACAAACCGACCTTGAACTAACGATGAGCCACTTCTTTCTTGTTGAGTTGTTTTCATTCATTGTCATTGGATTTTGGTTGTTTTGTTGCTTTTAGTGCTTGGTTTTGCTCTGTCTTGTTTTGTGTATGTTATTACATCTACAGGTCTGTCTAAATAAGATAGGCTGGACGAACAATCTGGAGGAGAGAAAACAGGACCAACACTTCTGGGGAGACATGGGAGAGAGGGAGGTGTGGGGAAAGGTAGTGGTGTTAAGAAACCCAGAGAAAAGGGAAGAACAGGTGATGCAAATCAGTGGTGAGGGGGATGTAGGAGGCCTGGTAGGGAGTGATCAAGGGAAATGGAACCAATGGAACCAAGAGGAATTACTGAATTACTGAAGCACAAATGAAAAGTGAGCATGGCAGTGGGCCCAAGAGGCAAATCAAAGGGAATAGAAAAGCAAGCTAGGAAGCAAGGGTCAATTATAGAGGTTTAAAAAAAGGCATGTACATATTTAAATATATGAGCATGGGGAAATAGATCTATGTCCCTATATTTATAGGTTTTGTATTAAGGTAGCAGATGGACATTGGGCCACTGCTCAAGGACTCCCTCGTTGCAAAAATACTGTTCTATTAAATTGGCATTCTATGATGCTCACCTTCCCTACACGATCACTGAACACAAAGCAGGTACATAAGCAAATGTGGTGAAGAAAGCTAATGGTGCCCAGCTATCAAATATATAGCATGTGAGGTCTTAAAGGCTTAAAGGAAAACAAGCGCCCATCTAGCTCAGAAGAAACAAAGCCCACATGGAAGAAGCACACCAGCTTGTGTGATCATGAGGTTTTGAAAAGATTTGGTAGCAGGCATCATCAGAACAAAAAAAATCTTATCATTGCGAATGAGCGGGGAGTGCTGGGTACAGACACAAAGCCCATTTACAGTCCTCTGGACATCCCTAACAGAAGGGTGTCAGGGAGGAGATAAACCAAGACAGGTACCAGATAATAACGATGAAACACAGCTTTCCCCTAGTTCCTACATGTTTCCTATCTCCCACTATCATGATCCCAATTCTAATTTACAAATCAGGCTAGACTAGAGAATGTACACTTGGACAGATAGGAACAGGAAACATGGGGAATCCAGGGTGGATGAGCCCTTGAGGACCAGTGTTATGAGTGCAGACTCGGGAAGGGTGGAGGGAGGGTAGGTTGGAAAACGGAAACCGTATACAGGGATCTACATTTAACCTCAACAGAAAAGTGGGTGAAGGAACATCAGACAGTGCAAGATATGAGAAAATAATTAGTAAATTATCAAGGGTAGCTCGAATGGAGGGGGAAAAATGAGGAGCTGAGGCCAGGGGCTTGGGTGGGGTGGAGAGTGGATATTTTGAGAATAATGAGGGCAATGAATGTACAAATGTGCTTTACACAACCGATGTATATATGCATTGTGGTTAGTGTTGCATGAACAATTTAAAAAAAGGTCTGGACAGAGGGCACATGCAAGGATGATCTCAGGCTGGATTAGATCAGCAAAATCACCTCCTGGAGTTGCCTCACCCTGTGTCTATTCCTGAGTCAGGCATGAAGCTTAGGGCCCATAGTCCCAGGAGCTGGACAGGGAGGGAGGCGGGGTTCTGAGGTCATTCCATAGGGGCAATGGCCCTCCTGTCCTGCCGGGCCCACCCTCCTTTGTAATCCTGCTGGCTGGAGCACGGCTTTCATGGAGTCCACACCATGGGAGCTCTACTACTCATGGGGGATTGGCAGGAAGCCTCTGCTTATGCGCACACACCACCACCTAGCTGGAGGATCTCTGTGAACAAAGCCTGAGGCAGACAACAAGCCCACTAATTGATGCTGTAAGAGATACAATCAGCATCCAGAAACCTGCAACTGGGAGTAAGAGGCAGCATACTTGGCCCCAGCCACTCCCACTGCCATCTTCAAGGAGTGACATTCTAAAGCAGAGGGTTTTCAAAAGGCACTGCCAGGACTGTGGAATGAGCAGCTCATTTGTGGACATGGATACTGTGTGATCCAGAAGTATTACCTCTTCCTTTCCATTCAGGTGAGACAAAAAAAAGTTCCAAATAGAAAGCCATGCATCTAAACAGTATCCAATAGCCACTCATGTGCAGTGCTGCTGCCTCCAAAGAGCTTTCCTAGGTTTTTCTCTCTGTGGACAGATATACCTTGGTCCTTGGCTCTGCATGAGAAAGAATTCACGCCAAAGCCAGGTTTGTGATCCAATTGTGTTTTAGGACAGATAGGGAGGCATGGTAGGCAACCCTGGTGGACCCCAGTGGCTGAATTGAATTTACTTGGCCTAGGTGGGTCAATGTGGGTGCAGCACCCACCCAGGTGTACCTGGCCTTCCTGACTGGAAACCTGGACCTCTGAGCACGCTCGGTGTGCCACTCTTTCCTGGGTGGCTAGCTTGGCCCTCTGAGCATGTATCATGGACAACCTAGTCCCTATGCTAGCTACCTAAAATTTACACCCTGAAGAGATATGGACCCAAATCTTTGGGGTACAAGGCGACGACATCTTTAGGTCCTTCCTGCTGCCAAAAGGGTGAAGTGGGGCTTTGGGTCCATACCCTTTCTACTCTGCTGGGAGGGGTTGTCCATTCAGGTCTAGGATGGATAAGGTTGAGGTGGTCCAGGAGATGGTGGTCCTAGAGGTGGCACACTTGGTTCAGAGGGCTTGGTAACTTGAGAACTTCTGGAAAAACAAACAAACGGACAAGAGGGTGAACAGTTTAACTGAGACAAGGCTAGGCTTGTGAGGTGGCAGTGCCCTTGAAATTAGGTGAGTGTCACAGGAAACAAAAAAAATCTTAGGATTATCAGGCATGTGTGTTTGTTCGTTCTAAGTATAGGCACGGGAGTAAAAGCATCCACAATTTCCCCTATGAGGGTACAGGGTTTGGGAACTACTGGGTGCACTGAGATCACTGTTTCATTTATGATCCTAATGTTTGGACCCACTGCTAAGAATCATGCTTCTATTTAATCCTATTATCCCTCAATTATTAACTTTGGTCAAACAAATTTTGTTTTCATTAATTACTTTCATAGTTATCTATCTATCTATCTATACACACACATTTAATTGAATGGAATGAAAAGGTCATGCGTTATAGCGTTAAATTGTAATATTGGAATACTACAGCGGGAGTCAACAGGGATCAAAAGAAAGTAAGTGTCTGAGTCATTTTTAATTTTCTTGGCTTCAAATTGAATAAAAGACTTGTAAATTACCCAGAGACCAAATTCCCATGGTGCCTCCTACAACGGGTAGAATGTTCAGGGATGTTTCAGGGCTGGGAGATTAGTAACCCCTAAGTCCAGGATCCCTTAGGGCAGGGGTCCTCAAACTGTTTACACAGGGGGCCAGTTCACTGTCCCTCAGACCGTTGGAGCACCAGACTATAGTTAAAAAAAACCAAACTATGAACAAATTCCTATGCACATTGCACGAATCGGCTACTAAGTAGGACATGCAGAGGCAGCAAAAACACCCTGAGGGTGGGATAAATGTCGTCAGGCCACATGTGCCCCACGGGCCACAGTTTGAGGATGCCTGCCTTAGGGGGTTCCTGGGTGCACTGGGGATGAAGGTCTCTACTGCTCCTCAAAAGGAGAAATGCTGTAACTTCTGGCATTTCGGCCCACTTTCCAATCACTTTACAAAACTGTTCCAGGTGAATCAGGGTTAGAAGGGAAAGTGTACCATTCTCTGGCCACCATTCTCCTTTCTCAAATAAAGTTGCATAGTGTATCAGCTTTTGTTTGTCTAGCCTCTGTGTCAACTCTATCCCAATTGGACAGGATTCATGCAAGGGGGCAATTCCTGAGTATGAAGCTGCTAAGTCCCATCTAGAAAGCACAAAAGAAGGCTATGTAGAGCTTGCTGCCTCAAGGTCAATAAACCCCACTTGAGAGCGAGCCCTTTATTGCCCTGAATCTGTTGCCTCAGGAAGATGCCCCAGCAAGAAGTAAGGGATCAAAGACAACTCACTGAGGTCGACTTTAAGTCCAACCATTATTCTAGACAAGCTAGGAGAACCACTGCTTGGAATGGCCCCACGGCCCTCCAAGATGCCTGCTGGCGGGAGCAGACTCTCAAATCTCTGAAGGGAAGGGGCATCTGGAAGCTCAGGGAACCTTAAGGGAATTGGAATTTCTGTCTGGAACATCGTGGCAGTGGAACTGTGTAGTAAGAGCTTTCCCCAAAAGTGCCTTAAGCAGCAACACTGAAAGCCTAAAGGTAACAGTTACACAGGAAGGGTTCCATATGCCATTGGCCTAAGCCTGGGCCACGGAAAACCAGCCTGTAACAAGGAACAAACCTACACTGGTAGAACACTAACACTATAACGCCTCAAGTTTTAAATTCAGGAAATAATTTTAAACATTTTTATTCTTTACTTTCATAGTTATCAATATGTATATATGGCATTCAAATATATAAAACGTGCAATGTTTTTGAAATGTAACCAAATTGTCACATTGATAATTTATAAGTTTGGTACTAGATAAGTTTCAATTAAATGTTATAAAAATGTTGTGCTGGGCATTATAGGGCTAAAGCAGCTTGTTTGAAAAGCCAGGAGAAAGGGAATGGAGGGGAAAAGGGAAATATTTGGCTCCCAGGACAAGGCAGGGCTAACTCCCAGGTCTATTCAACCAGCTCCCTAGGCAGTGCCCTTCCACATGTTTGGGCTGGTGGGCACCATCTTGGCCAGGGTCACAGGCCCCGTTTCCCCATGGCCACAATGGCGGCTATATAGGATCTCTGGGAAAAGCTTAAACAGCCTTGACAAGAGTGAAGCCATTATGAGCTGACAGAAGGCACCATGTAAAGTAAATAAAGTAGCTATGAACTGTAAATGAACTAGCTGATATAGGGGAGGTAGGCTGTGCAGATGTGCCCAAGGGAATGTCCCAAAGGATATGGATGCTCAGAAGATTCGCGAGAGCGACCAGAGCAGTCTTTGTTCAACTAAGAATGACTAACTGCAACACCCTGCTTCTCTACTCTGCCTGCTTGCACACCTGCACATTGCAAAAGTATAAAAACCTTTGGACAATTAGACTGGGGCTGCTCAGGAAAAAAAACTTTTTCTGTTGAACTTGCCAGCGGTCGGAGTAGTTTTCTTTCTGGGAATGGAGAGTGGCTACAACATTTCGAGGTGCACCGAGATCCAATTGCCACTGTCTGGGCTTGCTTAGAAAGGAAACCTCCTTAACAGGAGTGCTCTCCCCAGAACTACGGATTTCTGATTTCTCTAGGCCAGGGGTCCTTAAACTCTTTAAACAGGGACCAGTTCACTGTCCCTCTGATCAGTTGGAGGGCCGAACTATCGTTTCAATAAAACTATGAACAAATTCCTATGCTTCCTGCACATACCTTATTTTGAAGTTTAAAAAAAACACACAAACAAACGGGGCACAAACACTCGGCGGACAGGATCAAGGTCCTCGGCTATCCGCATGTGGCTCACAGGCTATTGTTTGAGGACCCCTGCTCTAGGCGCTCACAAAGAGAATGTAGTTTCAGCCCTAAAGCCTGGAGACTCCGCAATTTGTTTAAAGGTGATTGGACAGAAGGAGTTCCTGATTTGCCCATGCAAGACTCGTTTTCCCTTCCCCTATTTCTCAGAGTTCATAGTTATGTTTATGGGGAACCAGGACATCCCTATCTGATCCCTAAAATTGATGCGTGGAATGACATTGCCACTAATAAGCCAGCATAAACAAAAGACTTACTTCCTCCTGCAACAGAAAGGGTTCTTGTTTCAAGATTTCAGGAAACATGGCAGGACCAGAAAAAAAATAGACCCAAGGTCCTAAAACCACTAAGGTGGAGGCTGCCCTTCCCCAACCCCTCCCCATACCCCTCCGTCTCGGCTTTATTCCTTTTTGCAGGAGGACTCTGGGAGTGGGAGAACTAGCTTACGACCCTTCATTATCACTGCCACCCTGTCAGGTGCATGGGGCTGGAGAGAGAGAAATACTCATAACTCCTTTCTGAGTCCACACCCCAACATACACTAGGGCTGGTATGGGATCTCGACCGCCCCACCCCCCAAGAAGGATGATTCGGCAGCAGCCATTCTCCACTCAAGGCAAGCAGCCCCAACACCTGGGGAAGACCCCTGAGTCCCTTTTTGGGTATATATCCCCTTGTATTCCAGTGATTTGTATAATTGGAATCAACAAAATCCCTTTTTCTGACAAAGCAGGTCTGATTCCTTGATAGAAACGGTTTTCCATATGCATTAGCCCACCTCCAGAAATTGCCAGCAACTTCTCCAGGTGCTGTTCACAACACAGGTACAGTAGCCCTGCCAGAGAGAGGCCCAGTAAGCAGTCAATGGACATGATGGTCAGACAGCAGGCACTCCCCATGTGAGGGAAACTCTTTTTGCCACTGCACGAAAAATGTGAGATCCAAACTCCTTGCAAGGCACAGAAGGCCTAACCAGGTATCACCAGTTTCTCTTGCAGGCCCTCAGTG